>NW_024420586.1:23496242-23498037 GCF_014898765.1 Herpailurus yagouaroundi
CACAGAATCGGAAACAGGCTCCAGGCTCTGAGCCACCAGCCCAGAGCCCGATGCGGGGCTCGAACTCACGGACCGCGAGATCGTGACCTGGCCGAAGTCGGACGCTTAACCGACTGCGCCACCCAGGCGCCCCCAAAAAATATTTTTTTAATGTTTATTTCTGAGCCAGAAAGAGACAGAGCTTGAGTGGGGGAGGGGCAGAGAGAGAGGGAGACACAGAATCCGAAGCAGGCTCCGGGCTCCGAGCTGTCAGCACAGAACCCGACGTGGGGCTTGAACCCACGAACCATGAGACCATGACCCGAGCCAAAGTCAGAAGGCTCAACCGACTGAGCCACCCAGGCGCCCCAGTTGCTGTGATTTTTTAGACCCTGTTTTAAAACTTACGGTTTAAAGCACCTGAATCGGGGGGTTGGCAAAAATCCTTTTCCGTAGAAAGTCGGATAGTAAATGGTCTGGGCTTTATGCACAAATACCTGCTCACTTCTGTCACAGCTACCCAGCTCTGCATGAAAGCACTCACAGACACTGTGCAAATGAAGGCGCCTAGGGCACTCCAATAAAACTTTATTTACAAAAATAGGTGGTGGGCCGGATTGGGTCCAGAGGGGCTGGCTAGCCTTACTTTGTCTTAGAAACACACTGAGAAAAGGATCACACGGCATTCTTCTACTAACTGACGATACTTATAAAATGCAAACACAAGATGAGCTCAGCCAGTTAATCTTTTTTTTTTTTTTTTTTTAAAAAAATCTAAAAAAAAAAAAGCTTTGAGAAAAACGTGTTAACTACCGGTCAAAGGCCAGAAGACGTGTGGCTAGATTTACAATACCAATCTAAACATATACACAAAGGCAAACGTTAAGTAAAATGCTAGGGAAAGTTAGCACTTTGGGGGCCTAACCTCGGTTTTCCTTATTGCACATAAAGGTTGCTGACAACTCCAAGTCCTCACCTTTTCACAGTTAAACATACTTTTATTTCATGGAACATGTTTATTTATATAACATACTATACTGTTAATTTTATAAAACCACCGGTTTGCTACTGATGAATGGAAACAGAAGATAACATTCTCCCCAGTTACATTATGGAAGTGCTTTGTAAAAAGTGCCCCCCCCCCCGGACAGTCCTGTCCTCCCACGGTAAATCCATCCTATTCTATTTTTAAAAATTGCTTTGCAGCTATTAAATGAATCTTGGTGGCCTTCCCGTTCGATCATTTTATTGGACACAGTGAAACTTCCTAAGTAAAAAAATAAAAAGACAACCTAGGAGGAGGTGATCCTGAAGTCACAGGCTTTGAAGCAGTGATTTCAGTACTGAATTCCGAATCCATAGACTTCTCACCCATACGACTGGAAATCATTCCTCTGCTTCCCCGAAGCCCGCAGCTGGAATCATCGCAACAGAAGTCCACCCCAAATGTCCAAGCCGTCGGACGGTCGCCCAGTAGCACGGGGGTCTCAAATTTTCAGTGCTTTAGACGGCAGATGCGGAGTTCCTCCAACGTATGTACACGCCCAGTCGTTTTCCACCGACCCTGGCAACTGGCAATTCCGTGTAACCTGTTTTAAAAGGCGGCCATCCGAAAGAGAAGACGGCCCCTGCCGGGTGCTCTGATGTGCATTTCGGGGCTTTTCAAAATGCGGCAGAAAAGTGGCTGCCTGTGTGCTCCATGTGAGCCATGGTTATAACCCTGCTTACAAAAATAAAACTAACATCAAAAGCTTTGGTTTTGCTTTTCACGATTGCTGCTAGCACTGGGTGACGAGACGTGTTAGTATATATATAT
>NW_024420586.1:23498137-23499455 GCF_014898765.1 Herpailurus yagouaroundi
TATGAAAAAAGCTCTCCTTATGAAAATCGAAAGAGGGAAAAGGCATTGATTTCTAGGTGTGGTTTTGAAAAAGATTGTCAAAGAGAAGAGCCCTACTTGCTTTTCCTAGTGAGAGACTAGCAGAGCTTTCTAGAGTATGTCTCTGCGTGTTGTCCTTATTGGGTTTTAGAAAGGGGAAGGTCTCTTCAGCTACTATGAAAGCACATTCAGATTAGAAAGCTTGTTTCTAACTCTTGGCCACTAGGTTCCTTCGACTGACTGTGTCGGAGCCCACAGCACCGGACATGGGCGGAGCCAGAGTTTCACTTAAAAACCAACGTAAGAAATCAGAAGTCAGCGATACCACTTTCACAGCATGTGACAGACTCGCTCCTACACGAACTCATCTTCAGAATCAACGTCAAGAGGCAGGCGTGAAACGTGAAACGTGTCAAGTTCCCCGTTTTTCCAAAGTGGAACGGGAAGTCACATGCTTATTGGATCAGCAAGCTGACCTTCCAGAAGCCCTCGTTTCAGATTCCATCTTACAACAGATGGCACGGTCAGCTTTGTGATGTGCCTCTTAGGACTCACAGTGGGGACCAAGCTAGGTGTCTGAGAGGATGATCCCCCCCCCCACATTGGCCCCGCCACCAGTCTCCCCTAAGGGCATCGGCGGTGTTTCTACCTTTAGAAATCATCCTGTTCGTATTGAATATCTGACATGGTGACATTAACTGCCCCTGTGGACAAAGAGAGGGGGAGGGAGAGATAACTGGGGGTGGGAGGATGTCATGAAACAGCCCTCTACTTTGGAAGGAGATCGCCCTAGACTGAAATGTACATGGACAGCTCAGCTAACGCTTTTCACGTTTTCCAGAGAGACTTCATTTGTCAACCAAACCACAGAGGGCATTTTCGGGGCCGGAGAACACAGCCTGAAAGCTCCTTGCAGTCTGCTTGATGAGACATTTGATGTCGCAGTGTGGTTTTCGGCTGCAAGGCGTCAGTGCTGTTTGGCCGCCCCAGGGAGTACCCTGGATGGGCAGAGACTGTGTAGTTACGTACGCGCTCTTCCTAGATTGGCTTCCTAGGAGGAAACGCAGCCTCGTTTAAAGTCCAAATTGCCCTCCGGGGGAGACAAAGTTCGGGTCGCCTTGTAGTGCTCGAAAAGAGTATTAAAAGGGCCAGCCGGGCTTCATGCCTCCCCTCTGGCAACGCCGGTGCCTCGTGAGCGTGAGCGCGAAGGGGTCACAAGCTTCCACTAACCGCAGGCCCAACCTCTACCCTGAGGTCTCCAGCGTGGATGCAGGCAAGTGGGGGGGGGGGGGGGGGGGGG
>NW_024420586.1:23499555-23532035 GCF_014898765.1 Herpailurus yagouaroundi
CCCCCCCCCCCCCCCCGCCCGAATACATCCCCTCACATCACCCTTCTCTTCCCTTCACGTACTAAGGTTTTCAAATGTGACGCCGTCAGTTGTACTTTAGGGAGAAAGTTCTGGAGTTCTGCCAAGAGCGTCTACACGAAACTCTTTGACGGCCGTCAAGGCTGGGTTACTGGTCAACCCTCAGGGTGGTCCTCGTGACTTGCAACTAAAGAAAACTCAATTTGCTAGGCCATCCTCTAAGGTTCCAAATAGGGTCCACTGCAAGGTCTAGGCTACAAGGCTCGCAACTCTGGTTGTGCATTAGAATCCCTGAAGATCCAAAACAAAGCACGGAAGCCAGGCCCCACTCCAAGCCTCCCGAATATGAATCTCTGAAGATAGGGCCCTTGCACTGATATTAAAAAAAAAAAAAAAAAAAAAAAAAAAAACCCGCGAAAAAAATATAGGGGGCAGCCATGGTTGAGAACTTGTGTGCTAGAATTATCCAGCTCTGCTGAACTGTCATCCCCCCCCCCGCCCCCAACCTGGAACAAATATGTTTATAAGATGTTAAACGTGTTAAAAAGATGTGAAATTGGATGCACTCAGCCGTTTCAACCTGATTTAGGCCAGGCTGGCTGCAGATAGTTGGCCTTGCGTTAGATGGTTTCTGGGCTTCGTGGCATGCACTTTCCCCCACTCAGCATAGGCATAGTACTTCTAGAAACACGGAAGCGTTTCAATGAATGGACTCATTTCCCAGGACCTCTAGTAAGGTCAGGATTGTTCCCCACGTCTTGCAAACAAAAATTAGAACCATAGGTCAGTGACTTACTCCTATCCACTGAATAAAAAAGTCCAACCAAGTAACTACAACCCTAGCAACATTTTGGTCTTGGCAAATCTCCACTTGCTTATATTTAAGCAGGTCCAAGTAAAAGGTTTGCAGTCAAGACTACAAGACCCTTTTGGGGAAAACCCAACAATCTGTGGATCGACGTAGGCCTCGGATGGAGGACTCTGGTTATTTTTCCTCCTTGATTTCTTATTAAGTTGCCGAAAGCTTCCTGGAAAACCATTAATGACAACATAGCCTTGACGTTAATTAAGACCGGGGGCGGGGGGGGGGGTCCCTAAACAGCCAGGGTGGCTATTTTCATGAATCATATCAGGGTTTTTCCGGTAGTTTCTTTCCTCCAAAATTAAACAAGTAAGCGACATAAGAGATAAACAAGGCTTTATAAAGACCCAACCAAAGAGCCGGCCAGCCTATCCATCTCTGCAAATACCCAACACACACACAAGCCTCACCTTTATAGGCTTGACTGGTCATTACTGAGAGAACTCCACCGAATAAAACTTCTGCCGGTTCTGGGCGCGGGCACATATGCACATCTCCAGCCTGGCAAGCTGCTCTCTGCACTCTGACACAACACCCACGACACAATGACCTCCCATCCAGGGGCTCTCTAAAAAAGCGGTTTCTCTGGCTGTGGCTCGTAGGTCTTCTTAAGTCCTTCACTAGCCTAGGTAATTCTGAGCCTCATGGGGTTAGATATGTGGTTTAGCTTGTTTTTCAAGCTTACAAATCCCACGGGTGCCCCTGATAAAGTCAAAATGGACTTTAGGGTAGACAGAAAGGAAAGGGGGGGGGGGGAATAAAAAGCATCTAATTATATCGAACCATATGAAACTGCCATTTGTTTTTTTCTTTTTAACGGTTCAATATCAGCAATTTCATATGGCTCAACCTAGTAATAATTTTTGCCTGGTTTACACAAACTATCACAAACTATGTTGTCTGCCACAATAAGAAAAATGCCCACATTTTATGAAAGCATTTTTTTTTTTAATAAATCGGGTTTTCAAATAACCTAAATTTCAAACCACGCTCACGCATTCAGCTGGTGCAAGCCTCCCCGGATACCAAGAGGGCGACCCTTCTTTACATGGCACTCAAGTGTCAAGACATCCGGAGACTTAACCTTCCAGTAGACAGAACCTTCCACCGGACTGAATAATGCTTAATTTTCTAGGGACTTGCCTCTAATTTCTCACGTGGCCGCTGAAATCTGCATTCGTTGGCTCAAGGTTTGGAATTCTACTCGGGTCCTTAGAACAGTATCCTGTATTTCGTTTTTGCAGTTAATTTTGTTCGCAGTGTGATTCCCACCCCCGCCCCCCAATACTAGCCTACTGTCTCCTAGGCTTCTTTTTGCTTTCTTGTCCCCAGATAAAAGCATCCCAACCAATTTTGGTGTTGTTCCTAAACCCACAGTAGGCATCTCGGCCCTCGGAATCATTTGCCAGGCAGACAGCTTGTACGGTGGCCCTGAAGAATTGACTGATTTTTTTCGCCATCAGTTTCTAACCAGTTCCTGCTGTTCCCAGATTACTGTGAAAAACCCAACAGTGTAACACGATTTTTGCCTTTGGTTTTGCTTTTGGTAGCTTCTTCTGGATGGAGGCTTCCAGAGAAGGAATTCTAATTCTTTCCCCATGTCGAAATGTTCACGGATAGATTTCCATTCCTTCAGCCTAGAGGAAACCCGGGTTGCAAAGAGTCCAGAAGCCTGACGTGAGGTCGCAGTCCCACAGCCCTCGGCGCCTGCGGCAATTGCTTCTTCGTGAGTTCCGTCCCATTTACCACCGGCTTCCCGTCATCCGTGGAGGTCCGGTCTCAGCTGCCTTCCTTCTCGATCGTTCTTCTAGCCTGCCCTCCTCCACCTTGCTATTCCTGCAGCCAGCCAGGCTTGCACTGCTGTGTACGGATCTGAAGCCTCTCCTGGGGGGACTCCAACCCCCCCCCCACCCGCCCCACACCTTGTTCAGATACTGCAGGTGAATGAGTTAGACCATTAAAGCATGCTATTTGTTTGTTTGTTTGTTTAACTCCGAACAGCACACTACTATGTGAAAAAGTGGGAATCGGTCTGCATCTGTCTTGATTTAGAGACACTTTAGCCCCACCATCTTGGGTTAAATTGTAAAGGTTATTAAGATAGCTTCAGACCCCAATAAAACAGAAGCGTTAGTTCCACTCAGTCAGTGCCCCGCCTCAAACAACCCTGGGGCTTGCAGCCGTCCTCACCCTGCCGGTGGGCCGCCCCCCCCCCTGTCGCTGCAGGCTCTGGGGTGGGGGGAGGGGGGAGTCACGCACTGTCCTCCAGGGGGAACACTAGGCGCGTGCCCCGGCTCGAAACCGGCTGGTCTCCCATCCCCAGGGCTCGGTCCAGCACCTCCTCGGAGCTGCTCTTGGTTCTCCGACTGCCCTCAAGGCTCGTGGAGGCCGTGTGGGAGCCTGAGGAGCCGTTTGCAGTCACTGTGCTGTCCCCGTAGGTCAAGGTGAGGTCGCCCTCGGTCAGGATGAAGTCGGAGTCTTCCTCTCTCAGCGGCTCTTGGTTCTGAAAAGGGCAACGAACGACAACGACAAATGGGAGACCGGCATCTTCCGAGGGCTGGGGCCAACCCCCGACCTCAGCTCCTCGTCTGAAAACCCGGGCCCATGAAACTTGCCTGCCTGGAGCCTCTGGTGTGCATGAAGGTTGCAAACTGTAGCGTGCTATTCAAGGCAAGGTGCTGCTGCCGGAAACCAAGCCTTTGAACCCCAGGAAGCAGTTCTGATTTCAAATGCCTGACAGCTGAGGTTAGTGACACACGGGGAGAAAGGGAGGCCAGCTGGGGCTTTCAGGTTCCCGGCCCACAAGGGAAGGCAGGGCAAGGTCACTGGGTGAACTTACAGATAGGTTTCAGGGCCCCCCTTCCCTGGGCAGGAGGCCCCATAAACCACCCTGAACCCACCTGATTTACATCTGAGCCGCTCTTTGTCCCAGTGAGCGGTTGAGGGAAGGGGTCAAAGCATAATTACGATATCCTTCCTGTCCCCACAGAAAACCCCCCTGATGGGAAATATCCTGTCCGCACAGAAAACCCCCCTGATGGGAAGCCCGGTGGCACAGATGCGGCGGGGCATCCAGAAGGAGGGTCTGTTTTCTCAAACAATCTGTTCTATGCCTGCCGGGAAGGTCAGGGAAGGGCTCTCTTGATCCTTACCCCTCCCTGCCTGTGAAGGGCGGGAACACTCCTGTCACAGAGAAGAAAGCCTGGGCTAAGACAACCTCGGAAATGTGCCCGAGGTTTCCCCAGCTGGCGGGAAGCAGAGTTAGGATTTATGCTGGTCGGACCCAGGTAAAGGATGTGAAAAAATCACCCCATCGGGAGGAGGATGGACAAAAGCCACAGTGAGAATAAAAAAAAAAAACCAGGCAAGGCGGAGCAAGGCAGGCGTTCGTTCTAGCCAGAGTGGCAGCCTCCGCAAATGACCAGACCGTGGGGGAGAGCTCAGGAAGCAGCCCGGGGTCAGACACAAACCTTTCACCCTCTAATGGGTTTAACCAGCAAAACAAGGGGCAGTTCGCTCCCCTGCCGTCCCCACTGCACACAGGGTCAAACGCTGCGAGCGCCTCTCTTGAATGGCAAACACGGTTTCAAAATGCGCCGGCACACGGCTCTTGCTCTCCTATCTGCCGTCTGTTCTTCAAAAGGCACCTGCATCCTCTACGTGTCAGGGTGTCCTCGGGACAGGACGCGGGAACCTGCCTCCCTGACAGCCTCCTGCTCCCTCCTCCCCTGTCCGCACCAGTCACGCTGCTGCCCAAGGCCACAGGGCAGATTCCCCCCAACCATGCCTCAACTCCCATCTAGGTGAGAAACCGGCACAGCACGTGACTGCATCCTCTTGGCACCCTTCCTCGAGATGCTTAAGTCCCAGGAGGTGCCAGAGGAGTACCTCTTCAATGCCCCGGCCTAGGAAGGGCTTCTGGGTCTGCCTAGCTCCTTCTCCCGTCCCAGCCTGTCTGGGTACACTCGCTGGGAACAAGCTCGAGCTTGTTTTCTGCGCTGCTTCTCAGTGATGACGGCTGCTCCGCGCTTCACAACATGACTCCACTTAGCCAGTGCTCCCCGGCTTTTTTGGATAGGCAAGCCCGCGCCTCCTCTCGCTTGCTGCCTCAAACCCTGGCGGAATGAGGCAGGGCGCACACGTGCAACTAAATAACAATCCTGCACTCAGGCAGCGCGTTCATTCCAAAACTCACTCCAAACTCCCCAGATTCCTACTCTCCACCAGTGTTGAGAAAGGCCTGAAATTCGATCTGTCCCGTGATGGTTTTCTTAACAACAAATGAGATCACGTTCCCTGGTTTAGCGTTACCCATGTCTCTCTTCGCAGGCGGTGTCTGCAAATGGGGCCACGCCCTCTACAGCAGCGCAGAGGAGGCCCCCAGACACCAGCCCCTGGGTGACCCTCGCTGACCCCTGGCAGGGGAAAGCAGGGCTGAAATTCACCGGCAGGAGGAATCGGGACTGGATGTTGACCCGTTCGTTGACCCGTTCCATTACGAAACTCACAAGCCCGGACAAAGAGTACCCAAGGAAAGGTCATTCCGAAACAAGGACCTAGTAAAACCCAGTGGAGAGGGATTTCCAAGTCAGAGCCTCCAATTCTAGATGACAAGATCAACAAAAGTTTTGTTAAGCTGGAGGCTTGTAATAATTATGTAACGGGCTGTCCACTGAAGGCTGCTAGGAAAATGCTGTGGAATAACCTTGCAAACGCGCGTGTTGCAGGAACGTGGGCGTTTGAAATAACCAGAAGTCACACTTTCCTGAATGGAAGAACACGGTTTCCTAGGTGCATGCAAACAGTGAATAATGAACATCTTCAAGATCTCCCAAATAAACCGGAAGTCCAAACGAGAGCCGCCCAGCCCAAGACCCTCACCAGGCTCAAAAGCCTGCAGGGAGCCCCTCCACTCTCTCACCTGTGGCTTCCTCAATGAATTTTTCAAAGACCCTTTGCTCCTCCTCCCTCAACAAGAGCAACCCTCACCGTGTCTGGAGCAGACTGAGACCCTGGTAGGGACCCCAGCCCAAAGCAGCAGTGGCAGTATGGAGGGATTCTTGCTTATTGCCCAGCTGCAGTGTTTATTTTCCCCTCCATACCATCCGAATGCAACGGTTTCCAAGCCCGCTGCCCTGCCCCGTTACCTGATCAGGACCCTTCTCGCTCAGACCTGGGCTTTGCATTCTGCTTTCTCAACACTAACCAAGTAAATTGCAGGTTATTTACTAATACTCTGAAACCTGCATTAGGGTCACAGCTCTGTCACTTACCAATCCTGGGACCTTGGCAGTTTCTTCCTCTGTAAGATGGTAGTTATCTGCCTATTTACGGTATGGCCGAGAGAGCCATTTGTGAGCTGGAAAGCTCTACATACATATAAGGAGTTCTTTTCTCCCGGATATAATGGTTATGTAGGATGGTGGAGGAGAGAGAGGAAGAAGGGCCTTTCCCCTCTCCTCCAGTCCTTCTATGGAGGTAGGTTCTTGCTTTCTCCACAACCCCTCTGCCCAGCAACCCCCGTGAAGAGCTCACGAGTCAGCCCCAAAGCTCAGATGTCCACCGGTGTGGATATTCTTTTTGTACTGTGCTGAGTCTGAATCGGAAAACGGAAAGGACCTAACCATCTCAACATAAAGACACCATTTGCAAAAGGAATCTTCACGTTTGCTAAACACTTTGTGGTTCACCATATGTTTCCATACCTTCGCCTTTAATCTCACAGCCAAGCCCAGACGACGAGGCCCACTTTACAGACAAGAAAACTAAGGCTGCTAAGAACACTTAGATGGCCTCAGGGCTTGGATTTGAATGTAGCTGTTCTGTTTCCAAATCCAGAATTCCTACACCATGGCTGCAGACACCGCAGGGCCCCGCAGCCCACGTACAAGGTTTCTCCATTACTGTGCAAAATACACAAACATATGTTAACTTGGCCATTTCTAATCATCTTATTTAGAAAAGCAAAACTTCTGGGTTTGGAGGCTTGCATGCAACACGTTTCCTCTTCCTGGGGAAGACAGTACCCTGGCTCCGTGATCAGGAACACAACCCTGACGTGCTGTACTTACGTCGTACACCTGGGGACTGGTCAGACACCGAGCGAGCAGGCCACACCAGGCGGGCAGCGTGGTGGTTAAGGGGGGGCCGGTGTGTGTGAGGATGGGCTTCAAGTAACTTTGAAAAGAGGATTAAGGAAAATGCCTGCAAAGAGAACACACACCCAACGAAACATGTTCAGAAATCCCAAAGAGTAGGGGCGCCTGAGTGGCTCAGTCGGTTAAGTGTCCAACTTCGGCTCAGGTCACAATCTCATGGTCTGTGAGTTCGAGCCCCGCGTCGGGCTCTGGGCTGACAGCTCAGAACCCGGAGCCTGCTTCGGCCCCAATGGCAACCACCAATCTGTTCGCTGTTACCTGTGAATCTGGGTTTTATTCTGTTTTGTTTTGGTTTTTAGACTCCACATGTAAGTGAAATCATGTATCATGGAGCATTTGTCTTTGTCCGATTTATGTCACTTAGCACGATAGCTTCAAGGTCAATCCACGTTGTCGCAAATGGCGAGATTTCATTCTTTTTAATGGCTGAGTAGTATTCCACTGCCTGTGTGTGTATGTGTGTCTTCCTATTTATTTATTCTTTCTTTATTTATTTTTTCTTCCTATTTATTGATGTATAAACTTTAGTCAGAGGTTTTTAACCCCCTCCTGTGAAAGACGGTACATTGAATTCACTTATACTCCAGCTTTTCTTTAAAAAAAATTTTTTTTATGTTTATTTATTTTTGAGACAGAGAGAAACAGAGCATGAGTGGGGGAGGGGCAGAGAGCGAGGAAGACACAGAATCCCAGGCAGGCTCCAGGCTCTGAACTGTCAGCACACAGCCCGATGCGGAGCTTGAACTCACGAACCGTGAGATCATGACCTCAGCCGAAGTTGGACGCTTAACCGACAGAGCCACCCAGGCGCCCCTATACTCTGGCTTTTCCATTTTTTCCTGGTTTTTATTATACTTAATTTTATACTATAGACATGTAACACTTGCATTCTATTCTGTAAGTCAGAAGTAAAGCTTCTGTGCTTTGTCTACGGATTGAGTCTAAATGTTAAAAGCCACTAACTAGCATTGGTAATATTATTTAACGAATACTATTTGCTAGTAACCCAGCAGAGTGGTTAGAACACTATTAAAGGAAATGTGATACAATGTCATTTAAACTTTGTTCCTGAGAAGAGAACATGAGCTAAATACAGGCTCTTCTTTGAATTTCCTTTTGATCTTGTACATTTCTTGTGGGTTATAACAAATCGTTTCTTCTTCAATGCTGTCTCCTTAGCTGGGTCTGATTTTGATTTTCTTTGATCCTTGTGTTGTTGGTGGTTTTTTCCCCCCTTCTACTAGAGTCTGCACAGTGCCACACTTTTGTGTCTGAACCTGGGTGTCTGAAAGCCACCTGTCTTTTTTTCTAGGCTCAGAGTTTTTTCTTTTCATCCTAGAACTCTGGCAATGCTAGATGGCATTCTAACATTCAAGTTTGCTGATGCCACATTGGGTTCTTCTCTTTATTTTTATTTAATTAATTAATTTTAATGCTTATTTTTGAGAGAGAGAGAAAGAGAGAGAGAGACAGACAGACAAAGTGTGAGTGGGAAAGGGGCAGCGAGAGAGGAAGACACAGAAGCCGAAGCAGGCCCCAGGTTCCGAACTGTTAACACGGAACCTGATGTGGGGCTTGGACCCACAAACTGTGACATCATGACCTGAACCGAAGTCGGATGCTTAACTGACTGAGCCGCTCAGGTGCCCCTGGTTCGTTCTCTTTAGAGGATGCCAGTTTTTCTCTTTGGAAGCCTTGAAGAGCCCCGCTTTTCCTCCTTAGGTTTGGAATGTTCTTTCATTCTTTCTTTGCTTCTTTTTTTCCTCCATGGTCTCTATCTTCTCCTTTCATATTCTGTTCAAGGAGTGTGGACCTTCTGGCTCTAACCTCCCTGTCTTGCAACGCTTTCTTGCCCATCTCTGACTTTGTGCTTGAATTCTTACAGATTCTCTTCCTCAACTTCATCTTCCAGATCAACAGTTTGGTCTCTACCATGTAATTAAACTACCCATTACATTTTGGGGCTCATTTCAGAAACTTTAATTTCTAAGAGCTTCTTCTCATCTGAGGGCTTTTTCTTTTTCTTTTTAATTTTTTTAATGTTTATTTTTGAGAGCGAGTGAGCAAGCGAGGGAGTGGGAGGGGCAGAGAGAGAGAGACAGAGAGAGACAGAGAGAGGAAGACACAGAATCTGAAGCAGGCTCCGGGCTCTGAGCTGTCAGCACAGAGCCCAATGCGGGGCTCGAACCCGTGAACCACGAGATCATGACCTGAGCCGAAGTCAGACGCTTAACCTACTGAGCCACTCAGGTGCGCTGAGTGCTTTTCCTAATAACCCGTTCTTACATCATGACTGGAAAAGCCTCTCAACTCCAAGGCTTTTATTAGAACAATTAAAAAAAATAGGGGTGCCTGGGTGGCTCAGTTGGTTAAGTGTCTGGCTCTGGATTTGGGCTCAGATCATGATCTCACGGTTGGTGGGTTCAAGCCCTGCTTCGGGCTCTGCGCTGACAGTTCGGAGCCTGCTTGGGATTCTCTCTCTGCCCCTTCCCTGCTTGTGTTCTCTCTCTCTCAAAAATAAATAAACAAACATTAAAAAAATTTAAAAAAGAAAAAATTAAAAAATAAATATCTGGTAGGGTGCCTGGCTGGCTCAGTCGGTAGGGCATGCAACTCTTGATCTCAGGGTCATGAGTTTGAGCCCTGCATTGGGCATAGAGTTTACTTAGTGAAAAAATATACATATGTAAGTACACACACACACACGCACACACGTTTGGAATTAATTCCTTTGGCATGCCCCCCTCCCGTGTCTTTACTCAGTTTCTCAGTTCATCAAGCAGGTGCGGAAGTCTACCACTCCAAAGTTGGATGGTGGGGAGGTTACTCTAGGGAGAAAAATCTTTGGTGGCCTCAAGATCTGTTTCTCTACCAATCCCTCCCCAGGCAGTAGCTCTCCTTTCTTGAGAGAGCTATGGCCCGAGGAGAAAATTAACAGCTATCAGCCGATCTGCTGACACAGAAAGTACTGGTTGCAGTCGTCACTAAACAACATTCTTTAATAAATCAGCTAGACAAACTGTCTCAAGACTCGAAGACAGATGGAGTCGGAGCAGAGAAAACTACAGCTTTGGTCTTGCAAGCAGTCACGAATATCTCTTCTGTGATTTCCAGGAGCCCCGGGAGAGCTGTGTGTGCGCACTGAGCCTCTCATCTTACATCGGAAGGCCATCGATTCCATTTTCAGGCTTGTTCCGGGAAGGAGGTACCATGCTTCCTCTTGCCGGCTTGTGGGGATCATTCCTGCCCAGCTGGATCCTCTTCTGTTGTAGCCAAAGCCAAGTCTTCTCATTTAATCATCTCTGGAGCTATAGAATGAGTCGTGGGCACCTTCCTGGTATAATTCCTCAGACGCTTTCCATTCTTGGTCTCCCACCTCCAAACTAAACAAGTAGAAATCCCAGTCACTAAACTTTACATTCAGAGACTTCAGAGATCACTCCTGTTGCCCCGCAAAGAGTCAGTTTCTTCCGCACTCAGCTTCACTGAAGTACGACTGACAAACACTGAATGCATGAAAGGTGTACAAGATGTTTAGATATGCGTATATTGTGAAATGATTGCTACAGTCAAGCTAATTAACATATCCATCACTTCACGTGTTACCATCTTTCTGGCTATGTGTGGTGCAAACGCTTAAGATCTACCCTCTCAGAAAATGTTAAAATTTCCAGCATACAATACAGTGTTGGTAACACTCAAGTTGTTGCCATGTCTTCATTACTGTGAATAATGTTGCTGTGAACATGGGAGTGCGGATTTCTCTTGGAGAAATTTTTTGAGGAACCTCCATACTGTTTTTCCACCGTGGCTGCACCAATTTACATCCCATCGACAGTGTAGAAGGGTCTCCTTTTCTCCACATCCTCCCAACTTGGCTTGTTATTTTTTTCCCATTTTGATTAACAGCCATCCTAACAGATGTGAGGAGAGATCTCATTGTGGTTTTGATATGCATTTCCCTGGTGATGAGTGATGTTGAGCAACTTTTCACATATCTGTTGGCCAAGTGTATGTCTTCTTTGGAAAAATGTCTATTCAGGTCCTTTGCCCCTCTTTGAATTGGGGTATTTGGATTTTGGCTGTTGAGTTATAGGAACTCCTTATATATTTTGAATATTAACCCCTTATCAGATATATGGATTGCAAATATTTTCTTCCATTATACAGGTTGTCTTCTCATACTATTGATGGTTTCCTATACTGTGCAGAAATCTTCTAGTTTGATGTAGTCCCATTTGTCTATTTTTGCTTCTGCTGCCTACGCTTGTGGAGTAAGTCCAAAAACGCACTGTCAAGACCAATGTCAAGGAGCTTTCCCCTGTGTTTTTTTTTTTTTTTCCTAGGAGTTTTATGGTTCCAGGTCTTGCACTTAAGTCTATAAACATTTTGAGTTCCTTTTTGTGAGTGGTGCAAGATAAGTTCCAGTTTCATTCTATTGCATGTGGATATCCAGTTTTCCTGACACCATTTATCAAGGAGACTGCCCTTTCCCAATTACATATTCTCAGCGCCTTGGTTGAAGATTAGTCGATCCAATATGTGCGGGTACGTTTCTGGGCTCCCTCTTCTGTTCCACTGGTCTGTATATCTGTTTTTATTTTTTAACGTTCATTCATTTTGGAGAGAGACAAAGAGTGCAAGTGGGGAGGAGCAGAGAGGGAGGGAGACACAGAATCTAGGCTCCAGGCTCTGAGCTGTCAGTACAGAGCTCGGCATGGGGCTCAAACTCACAGGCCAGGAAATCATGACCTGAGCCGTAGTTGGATGCTTAACCGACTGAGCCACCCAGGTGCCCCTGTATATCTGTTTTAATGCTAATACCATTTTGATTACAATGCCTTTGTAATATAATTTGAAATCACGAAGTGTGGCACCTCAGCTCCGTTCATTTTACCCTAGATTGCATTAGCTATTCACAGTATTTTGTGGTTCCATAGAAAGTTTAGGATTGTTTCTTATTTTCTGTGAAAAAAAAAAAAAACACCATTAGAATTTTGATAGAGATTTCATTGAATCCATAGATTGCTTTGTGTAGTATGGATATGTTAACAATATTCTTCTAATCGATGAACACAGATATCTTTCCATGTATTTGTGTCCTCTTCAATTTCTTTCATCAGTGTTTTTCAGTTTTCAGTGTACAGATATTCACCTACCTGGTTAAATTTATTCCTAAGTGGTTTACTGTTTTTGACGGTATGATAAGGAGACTGTTTTCTTAATATCTTTTTTGGATAGCTCATTGTCAGTGTATAGAAATGCAACTTATTAGTTTTAAAACAGTTTTCTGGTGGAGTCTTTAGGGGTTTCTATATATAAGATCATGTGATCTGCAGAGATAATTTTAATTCTTCCCTTCTGATTTGGAGGCCTTTCATTTCTTTTTCTTGCCTAATTGCTCTGGCTAGGACTTCTAATACTGTATTGAATAGAAGTGGCAAGAGTGGGTGTCCTTGCCTTGTTCTGGATCTTAGAGGAAAAGTTTTCAGCTTTTTGCCCTTGAGTATGATGTTGGCTGTGGGCTTGTCATATAATGGACTTTATTATGCTGACATACATTCCATCTGTATCTACTTTGTTGAGAGTTTATTTTTTATCATGAAAGGCTGTTGGATTTTGTCAAGAGATGCTTTTTCTGCATCTATTGAGACCATATAATTTTATTTTTTATTTTGTTAATGTGGTGTATGTATCACATTTATCAATTTGCTTATGTTGGACCACCCTTGCATCCCAGGGATAAATCTCACTTGGTGTATGATCCTTTTAATGTGCCACTGAATTCAGTTTGTGTTTTTTTAATGTTTATTTATTTGAGAGAGAGAGAGAGCGTGAGTGGGGGTGGGAGAGGGAGGGAGAGATAGAGGGGAAGGGGGGGGGAGAGAGAGAGAGAGAGAGAGACAGAGAGAGAAAGGGAGAGAATATATCTGAACTATGAGATCATGACCTGAGCGGAAATCAAGAATCTGACACCTAACCCACCAAGCTACCCAGGTGCCCTAGTTTGTTAGTATTTTGTTGGAGATTTTTACATCTATGCTCATCAGGGAGACTGGCCTGTAAATTTCTTTTCTTGTAGTGTCCTTGGGCTTTGATATCAGGGCAATGCTGGCCTCATAAAATGAAGTTGGGAGTGTTCCCAACTTTTCAATTTTTTGGAAGAGTTTGAGAATGGATTAATTTTTTGAATGTTTGGTAGAATTCACCAATGAAGCCAACTTCATTATGGTGACATACATTCCGTCGATATCTAATTTGTTGAGAGTTCTTTCTTTTATCATGAAAGGAGGTTGGATCTTGGAAGCTTTTATTTGTTGGGGGTTTTTGATTACTGATTCAATCTCCTGCTTGTTACTGGGCTATTCAGATTTTCTATTCCTTCTTCATTCAGTCTTGGTTAAGCTGTAGGTTTCTAGGAATTTATCCATTTTTTCTAGGTTATCCAATTTTTAGTGTAAAATTGTTCATAGGAGTCTCTTATGACTCCTTGTATTTATGTGCTATCAGTTGTCATGTTTCCTCTTCCATTTCTGATTTTTATTTATTTATTTATTTTTCTCTTAGTCTAACAAAAGGTTTGTCCATTCTGTTTATCTTTTCAGTAAAATAACTCTTACTTTCATTGATCTTCTCTATTGTTTTTCTAGTCTCTATTTCTGTTCTGACCTTTGTTATTTCCTTCCTTCTGGTAACTTTTGGCTTACTTTCTTCTTCTTTTTCTAGTTCCTTGAGGAGTTAGTTTGTTTAGTTGAGATCTTTCTTTCTCCTTAATGTAGGCATTTATCACTATAAGCTTCCCTCTTAGAACTGCTTTCACTGCATCCCATAAGTCATATGTCTGTTAAGTCCGTTTAGTCTACAATGTAGTTCAAGTCCAATGTTTCCGTACTGATTTTATGTCTGAACAATCTACCCGTTGTTGAAAGTGCAGGACTAAACGCCCATAAGAATCAATTTCTTATCACGTTCGCAGTTTGTCACCCTTCTGTGAACTCTCTCCAATTTTCTCCACGTCCTTTCCAAGCCCCGGGAGTAACATGCATTCTGAATCATGGTGTAGAGGGGCGCCTGGGTGGCGCAGTCGGTTAAGCGTCCAACTTCAGCTCAGGTCACGATCTCGCGGTCCATGAGTTCGAGCCCCGCGTCAGGCTCTGGGCTGACGGCTCGGAGCCTGGAGCCTGCTTCCGATTCTGTGTCTCCCTCTCTCTCTGCCCCTCCCCCGTTCATGCTCTGTCTCTCTCTGTCCCAAAAATAAATAAAACGTTGAATCATGATGTAGATAAAGTACATATGGCTTTTTAAAATCCCTGGGTGTTCTATTTCAGTTAATAGCAAACAAGATAATTTGAACCACTGTTTCCACTGAGAGCAACTACAAGAGCTGGGCAAAAGATAAACACATAAAATAAAACACAACAAAATCGGCTGCTTAATGGCATCAGATAGATGCCATGGCAGTGACGAGGGCCAGAATCTGGTGGAAGACATCCAAGAGGTGAGCCTGGTACTTGGTGAGCCACATTTCCCCAAAAGGCACCTGAGAAGCTGAGTAGTGCATCTGACAGACTGACAAAGATAGAGTGAATCTGACAAAAACTGGAGTCCTATCCTTCCGAGGAAGACTATGGAAACACCTTACGCTCTCCATTAGAACCTTAGGGAAAAAAAGGCCACCAGAAAACAGACTAATCCTCACAGGAATTGATTCCCGGCTTCAAATCACCTTTACTCCTGACTGGGCTACAGTGACCTGGAACTGCTAATGCCCTTGCCTAGCCACTGACCAGATGTAAGTTCATCAGCTCTGAAGGACGACAGCCTCCTCAAGAGCATCTCAAATGATCTCTACACTTTTTTGTTGCCCATGTCCATCACTCAGTAAAAAAAAAAAAAAAATAGATGTGCAGAAGATAAACAATAAAGTTTCTAGAAGATGAGAGAGGAAACTGGTTTCGTGACTTTGGGGTAGAGAAAGATTTTCACAACAGGACACAAAAACTACTAACCAGAAAAGATCAATAAATTGGATGAAGGCCTTTTGTTTATCAAAAGATTCTATTTAGAAGTGAAAAGGCAAGTCACAAGGAGAGATTTTTGTATCACATATAATTAGCAAAGTACTCACATCCAGAATACCTAAGGAATGCTTACAAAATGGTAAGGAAAAGGTAGGCAGCCCACAAGAAAAATGGGCAAGAGACTTGAACAGGTGCTTCATAAAGGAACACACCAAATGGCCAGTAAATATATGGAAAGATGGTCAACCTTATTAGTCATCAGATAAATGCAAATTAAAACTATAATAAAATACCACTATAAACTCAATAGAATTGCTAAAATTAGCAAGACTGACAACACCAACAGTCAGTGGGGATGTGGAGCGACTAGAACTCTCATACCCTAGAGGTGAGTGTGTAACGTGGTACTACCATTTTGTAAAACTGTTTGGCACTATCTTTTAAAGTTGAACCAATGCATGTCCTATTACCCAGCCATTTCACTCCTGGGTATATTCCCAACAAAAAATTATATGTATACGTGCACCAGAAGACGTGGACAAAAATGCTCATAAACAGTATTCTTTTTTGAGATGGGGGGGGAGGGGCAGAGGGAGAGGGAGAGGGAGCGAATCCCAAGCAGGTTCCATGTCAGCCTGACGCGGGGCTCGATCTCATGAACTGTGAGTTCATGACCTGAGCCAGAATCAAGAGTCAGACGCTTAGCCGAATGAGCCACCCAGGCGCCCCCGTAGCTGTATTTTTCATACTAGCTCTAAACTAGAAACAATCTACGTGTTCATCAACTATCAATGGTAAGTAAATGGCGGTATACTCATACAGTGAAATACTATACGGCAATGAAAACAGGTGAACTAGAGCTACACGTGACGACATGGATGAGTCACACAAATGATGTCAAGCGAAATAAACCAGACACTAGGATATATATAGTCTGCAGTCCCATTCATACGGAGTTCAAGAATTTTTTTTATGTTTTCCAAGACTGTATGCGAACTACCTACCCATTAGATCATGATGTCAAGTTAAACGATGAGAATGAACTTTTGGGTCTTTAAGTTTCACCTGAGGGCCAAGCGAATCTCCTAGTGTAGAGTTGGCCATGCAGGTGGCCCATAGAAGTGACCTTCCCCACACGGATAAAGTGCTCAGGTTCTACTTTCCTTCCCGACCGCGGCACCTTTCATCGTGTGATTTTAACTAATTCACCTGCGTAGGCTTATTTCCCTTGGTCATAAGAGGCACCCAAGTCTACCAGGCTGTGGGGTAGCTACCCTAATGATGTACTAATGATTCCTCTTGGCCAGAGAGATGTTTGCCGGGACTACCTATGGTTGAACGATCATTGCCTGTGGCCCAAGAGAGGCATGACTGCACCTTATAGCACGCACACAGCCTTCCTTACTCGTCAGAAGTTGTTCACGGATGACTCAACAAGAGAATCTCATCACCGCTGTTTCACGAGTACAGGGAGGTCACTGAAAAGGATACTTGTGGTCAAAGCTGTACCACAGCCTGAAGAGCCACGCACTCTCCTGCTTCGTCCGGTTCCCTCTGGCAGAATCCGGACCATCCTAGGAACAGACAAGAGGACAGACGCTTAGTTGGAGAAAAGGGAATGAAATGGGGTGTGGGGAGGGGGACGGAAGCTTCTTTTTTAACCGTAAGTTTTGGAGATTTTGAGCTCAGAGTCAAACATCCTATATCACCAAAGTTTTAGATACACTAGGAGGTAATGCCTTTTTTAAAATTTAAATTCAAGTTAGTTAACATATAGTAGAGTATTGGTTTCAGGTAGAATTTAGGGATTCATCACTTACATGTAACACCCAGTACTCATCACGAGCGCCCTCCTTAATGCCCATTGCCCATCTAGCCCATCCTAACCTGTCGCCAAACCCAATGCGTTACCATCACCTGGAACGCTGCAGCTCTTGTCGAGGAGACTTGGGTAGGTCCCAAGAAGGACCATTACAATGAGTAAAGCAAAGGAAAGCTTTCTTTCTGAAGACAAACTAACAAAAGGTCTTCAGAGAGCTCTGCCTGCCGTCCACAAGGAAGATAAAGGGACCTTGAATGCAAGAAACTAAGAGACACCTTGTAGCCCTGAAATGTTACGAGTTGTAAGTTCCGAGCAAATATCAGGTATGACAAAGCGGGGACCTGCTCTCTCACCATACCCCCTCCCCAAACCTGCATTCCCACGGGAGGGTTTACACCCCATGTCTTCAGCGCAACATCCTTGCGTACGGTCACCTTCTCCCACTGACAACACCTTGCCGGGGCGATCCCTATTCATCCTTCAGGGCTGGGTACAAGGCTGGCCTCTCTGAGAAATGTTTCAAAGGCAACACAGCAGTCCAAGGGGTATACGTAATGAGTGTCACAGGCTTCCTCAACCAACTATGGGGGTCCAAATCCTAATTCTACCCCTGGCTGTGCCATTGTCTTGTTGTGTGACCCTGTTGTATGATTACCACTGTAGCATTAGCGAACATCTATTTCCTGTCACATAATTATCAGTTGTTGTTTTTTTTTTTTTTTTTTTTTGGCGACACAGTGCTGTTGATTGTACTTATTATGTTGGGCATGAGATCTGCAGCACGTATTTATCTATTAGCTGCAGACCTGTCCGCTTAAACATCCCCCCAATTCTCTCGCCCCCGAACTCCTGGTCACTCCCATTCTACCCTCTGTTCTTGTGAGTTACACATGGGATTTATTCTTAAACTTTGTATTGACCTTACTAAGAGAGAAGCCCCTTGAAGAAAATACCGCTGGCTCTCCTTATCACCAGTTTTCAGGGATATAACAATGAGTGTATTTTTTTTCTGCATACATTAAGCACCTACTGTGTGCCAGGCACCATGATGGGTACTGGAGACAAAAAGGAATGATGTTAGCACTTGCCCCTGAAGGAGCACATTTCCTAGGTGGGGGGGCGGGGCGGGGAGAGCGGGGGAAGACAGACAGATATGTATACAGTGACAAGTGTGATGAAGAAAAAGAAAGCAGATTAAAGAACTGAGTTCTTACTGTAAAAGATAGAAAAGTTTAACCTTAAGGTCAGTAGAGTAGTGAGAACAGCTTATGGTTTTTTTCAGAGGTAGAGCAGCACACTGCCCCCCTCCCCCGCAAAGATTTCTATCTCCGAATCCCTGGAGCCTGTATGTTATGATACCCGGCAAAAGGGGCTTTGTAGATGGACTTACAGTTTTCTAGGAGGCCCAGTGCAATCACACAGGTCCTTAAAAATAGACAAAGAGGGCAAAAGAGAGAGTTGCGGTGGAAGAAGGGGCAGGAAGGATTCGAAGTGTGACAGGGATGCACCCTGCTGTTGCTGACTTTGAAGACAGAGGGGGCCACAGAGCAGGAAATGCACGTGCTTCTAGGACATGAGCTTGACCCTGGGCCAATGGTCAGCAAGGAAATAGGACTGTAGTCCTATAACCACACGGAACTGAATTCTGCCAGTAGTCTGAATGAGTTTGGCAGGGGGTTCTTGCCCAGAGCCCAACCCCACCCAACGCCTTCATTTTGGCCTTGAAACGGAGAAACCAGCGGAGTCCACCAGACTTTTAACCTACAGAATATAAGACTGTTGGTTGAAGCCACTGAGTTTGTGGGGATCCGTTACGGTGGCTCTAGAAGTCTAATGCAGAACAAAAGAGTAAAATAAGTGATATGACCCAGTTTGGGCCTTTTTCATGTCCCTGGGATGGTGGGGCCAACGCTTCTCTGAAGGGAGTATAACAGGTTTTAAAAATGCGGGTTCAGGTTCAGTGGGTCTAGATGGGTCCTGACAGTCTGCATTTTTACAAGCTCTCTGATGATGCCCAGGCTTCTGGTCCATGGGGACACTCGGGGCGGCAAGGACAGATCTACTGATCTCACATCTGGCAGTCGCCACTCTTACCCTTCACCACACTGTCACCACACCCTTAAGGATGTGGATTCATGTGTCCCCTTTGCAGATGTATCCCCAGAGCCTGAAAGAATGTCTGAAATAGAACAGGTGCTCAGTACGCATTTGTCAAATGAGTGAATTAATGTTAATTGTGAAATTCTAGGAAAAAAAAAAAAAAAGAATAGCCAAAAGGGAAATTAGGGACCAAGGGACGCAATCAGAACAAAAAGAAAAGCGTGGTGGGGGTGGGGGAGTCAAAGAGTAGGAATTTGAAGAAAAAAAAAAAAAGGCACTACAGCAACTGTTTGATATCAAAGATTTAAGTGACTGGGTATCAGATTTCAGCCTGGAGGAAAGCTGGAGAAGGACCCAGAAGAGTTATAGGTCAATAACAGCTGATTTTCTGCTCGAGGGTGTGCACGCACCCGCACGGTACTGTCCTTTCCTCCACATTCCATTAATATCCTGCTTGTGATCTTGCCCTGCTGAGATGAGAAAGCCAGGATAAATTCAGAGTCAAAGTGCTCCTAGCTACTCCAAAGCGGCCCCATCGACGAGTGCTCTTCTGTAAACTCGGGGAAGGAAGTGAATGGTTTGTCTGCACGTCCGGCCAACGGCCAACGTCAATCTCAGCTCTGTCTGGCAGGAACAGCTCCCCCCTTGAATGGGGTGAGAGGCCACCCCCAGGCCCAGGCAGCTTGCCTCCAGCTGGGCTTGTTTTTGTTTTGGTTGCAAAGTCACCAAGACCTCCGGAGAAACAAAGCAACTGAGGTTTTTGTTTTGTTTTGTTCTAATGAGTCAAACTTGCCAGGGAGGTGAAGCCGAAGTCTGCCCACGATATTCTTATGCTTCCCTCACAGAAAAGCCAAAAGTCCTAGCCAGAAGCCCCTTTCCCTCGCTCACATGAGCTAACATTCTGGGCTTCTAGATCCAGTGAGGAAAACCGCACTGTCATAACAAATTCGCTCCCGTCAGATGTTCAGATGTCACTTTCCTGTTTGTTTTTCAGAAGATCATTTGGAACATGCGGTGAAGAAAGCTGCCCTTTCTTTGCTGATGGGGAACAAACATCTGGACTTCCCCCATTTAGGATTTCAGTTTCATGACATCACTGAGCGTGTGACCTGGATCCCTTTCAGGGGAAACTGCAAGAACCCAGGATTTCACCCAAAAATGAGGAGCCCATTTATTTCTCTGTTTTCCTGTTGCTCGTGACCACTGAGTGCTCCCAGCCCTGCTGTTAGCGCCTCGCTGGACCGAGAAGGTCAGGCCAGGAGGACTGAGAGAAATAAGGCCCTTGAGGTACAAGGGCATGAGTCACCTTTAAGAAGGTGCCCCGGGAAACCAAACTTGAAGTTCGCCTTTTCCCCCCCTAGTCTGACAGCAATCTTGAAAGACTTTCAAAATGCCAGTGGAACTCATTTTGACGGCCCTCTGCATGACTGTGTGAGAGGCTTGGGAGGAGGGAGGTCAAGGGGCTGATGTGACAGCAGATCCTGGTTAGAGGCAGCCAACGGGTGCCACTGGGAGTTCAGCAGAAGTCACCAGCGCCTGCCCATTCGCAATTGGCCCAAAGGGCCCTCCAGGGAGCCATCGGGAACACTGATGACCCCTCCGGACCCATCTAGGGAGGCTCCTGAAACTCACCCCGCCTGGGGCAGCGTGCATTATCTTAGCTGTCACTGCACGGGCTGAATGCAGTGCCAGAACCCTTGGCACTTGGGACCCACAGCTTTCTCAAACATTTCCATGGAGAAGTGACAAGCCAGTTTGTTTCTAAGTCTCGTTACAAGCCAAGCGTTGCCATGTGAATTTCTTCTGAGATGAACAGTAGGTTCCGCCACATGAAACCAACCAAACCATTTCAGGTGCTTCCTTTCAGACATGCTTAAATCCAGAGGCAGGGGCAATTAAAACAACAACAACAACAACAACAACAACAACAACAACAGCAGCAGCAAAAGGGCTGGGAAAGTTTGACTCATCTGGAACTGACAAGCTGAAATCTCTCCAAACCCTGGCTATCCAGCTGGAATTGGCCTGTTTTTCTCACAAAATTCATCTTCACCAGCCACGGTCCTGGAGAGGAGGCTTTGGAATAAAGACACTTCACCCAGGGTTTTCTTATAGTGAGTTTTAAGATCTCCCTAAGGGTTATACACTAAAGTTTATTTATTTATTTTTGAGGCGGGGGGAGGAGGGAGGGAGAGAGACGGAGTCACAGAATCCGAAGCAGATTCCAGACTCTGAGCTGTCAGCACAGAGCCTAACGCGGGGCTCCAACTCACAAACCGGGAGATCATGACCTGAGCCGAAGTCGGGCGCTCAACCGACTGAGCCACCCGGGCACCCCTAAGTGTTATACTCTAAATTAGCTTCTAGGTGCACAAGTCCCGAACGCTTGTTTTCCAAACTCCTCAATCAAAACTAGAGTCCAATGGCAACTTTTCACAAAGAATTTCTCATTGAAACTTCAAGCTCCCAACACAACGGCCAGTTCTAATAGAATCTCTTCTGAAAATGTCCAGGTCTTTCAGAGGTTGTGGTTTTGTGTCCCCGAAGGAGCATCACCACCAAGATGTGACCACCCCTGCGAAGGAGATCCGAAAAAGCCGTAGCGGCACCTCCCGGCCCGGCACAGCACGACACCTTGCAACACTTGCTAAATCTGGTGTGCAGGATGGAGCCGTTTACAAGGTCCCCTGGAATCTTCAATATGTAGCCTGGATTTAGGATTCGGTGCAATTCCAAGCTGACTGGAAAAGAGGGAAATGCCCGCCATGGCTTCACGCACGACACACACGAGGGGTCGGGAACCTTGCCGGCGGTACTGTTAACTCCTGCCGCCCCCCTATCTGCCCATCAAATACCCACCGAGAACACCCCACCCACCCCCACCTTCGTTGCCAGGCACTGTGCTCAGCGCTGGAGATTCCGTCCCAAATAAAAGACTTCCTGATGCCTAAGGCCAAGTAATAGCATTTTGTAACAAGTGTCTGCTCCTGTCATAACCCTTCTTCGCCCAACCTTGCCTGCCCGGGGAAATGCCAGCCTCGGGAAGGGGCGAACCTGAACACACGACAAGGGTGTCGCGGCAGCTCAGAATCACGTCTGCCCCTTTGTTGACGCTCCTCCTGTAAAGAGGTGACAGTCCCTCTCCCCTCCCCCTTGAATCTGGGCTGGCTCGAGCAGCTCACTGTGACTGCCAGAAAGTCACAGATGTGACGCCGGGAGACATCCAGGGTCAGGAATGGCCATGTAGCTTCCACCTTGCCTGCTGGGTCGCTGGCTTTCGGAACCCTGAGCCATCGTGTAAGAAGTCCGATACCCCGAGGCCACGTGGCGGAGCCAGGCGCAGGCATTCCGGCCGGCTGCCCTAGTCTTTGGGGTTCTCCCAGCCCAGGTGCCAGATACAGGAGTGAATGAGTCTTTGGATGATGCCAGCCCCCAGCTTTCTACTCGGAGCAAAGGCAAGCAGCCCGTATTCTGCCCTTTCCGACTTCCTGGCCTCGAGAATCCATGAGCCAGAGGATCTGCTGCTCACTTTCCTATGCCTGGTGCGGTTTGTTATATGCAGCAACAGTAACCGGAGCAGATTCTCTGCAGCAGCGGGGACGACTCTTCCCTGCCGGTCACACTCGATGCTGCCACGGGGCTCCTCTGCTGGCAGCCTCAACAGCTGCCCTCCCTGGCACTCCGTCCCAGGCCGTCCCGGCTGGCACCACCCCGCCTAAGCCTTAACCATTATGACCTTCAGCCCCTACGGTGGGAGGTGGGGGGTAAGAGTCTTGTTCTCTGCCGTTAGTGGGCTTGAGGGGAACTCAGTTGTACAGGATTCCAGCCCCCGGAGAACAGGACGGCCTGTGATCAGCCACATCCTTCCTCTCTTCCTCAGATTCCCTGCACTGGAGAGTCAGACCCCAGCCCTCTCCTTCCCCTGTGTGGGCACCACTGACAGACTCTGACCCAGTGACGGCGAGCCCACCACCAGTGTATTCAAATACCCATGCTCGGAAAGTAGGCAGTCAGGGACTTAGCTTGAATGCTCTTCCTGGCCGGCCTACCCCTCAATATGTTGTTTAAGAACGTTGACTCCACGGTCAAGTCCCGCATTCATGACTTTTTAATTCTCCAACTGTAGACGACTCACTTAGACTCTCAAACTCCAGCTTCTAATCTGTAAAGTGGGGATAACGGTACCTACCTCATGAGGTTGTTATCATGCTCACAGTGAGGGAATCCATGTAAAGATGCCTGGCATGTAGTAAATGCTCAATACATTGTAGCTATTTTAAAAAAAGTTTACTTATTTTGAGAGATAGAGCAAACATGCACGTGTAAGCAGGGGAAGGGCAGAGAGAGAGGGAGAGAGAACATGAGCAGGGGAGGGGCGCAGAGACAGGGAGAGAGAGAATCCCAAGCAGGCTCTGCGCTGTCAGCACAGAGCCCAACGCAGGGCTAGAACCCATGAACCGTGAGATCATGACCCGAGCTCAAGCCGAGCTGGACGCTCAACCGACTGAGCCACCCAGGCGCCCCAACTTTAGCTGTTTTTAACAATGTCTTCCCCTGGAAGGAGCATCTCTTGTGACTTACCCCTTGTAAGACTTGAAAGCTGTCGTTGTTGGGTGGTGGGTCTTGATCTGGGTCAACACCGACTCTAGAAGTCGCCAGGGAGAAAGACAAGGAGAAAAACGGAGAGTGTTAGCTTGGACCGTGGCGGCCATGCTGGCGGCAAGTAGCCAAGAGGGCTGACCACCTCCCGGAAGCGGAAGGAGGAGTTAGCTAAAAGAAGAGGAAGGCCGCCATGCAAAAGTCGTGAGAAAGAGGTCACGTACCATGCCAGAGCCCAGGGGGCAGAAGAGGCAAGAAGTCCCGTGTGCTCACACCCTACCCTGGCCTCTGGGGAACAGCACCAGATGGTCCGAGTTATCCGAGGGGGGATCCCGCTGCCCCCCACCTTTTCCTTTCTGCTGCTTCCTCCCCTCTGCCCTGACCTTTGAATTCCCCAAACATCTGCTACGGGATGTTTCACATGTCCAGGGAAGTGCTGGAGGAATTCACAGTGAACACCTAGACGCCACCGTTGATATTTTGCTGGAGTTTCTTTATCGCACATCTAGCCATGTCTCTATCGGCTAATTTTTCAGAGGCATTCAAATAAAGTTGCAGCCATCCGTACACGTCGCCTCAGTACCCGAGCGTGCACATCATTAACGTTTTATCCTGGTGGCCCCCGCGTCCTCCTGCAGCAGAGACGACCTGAGAACCGGCACATTCGAGATCAAGAACTGAAGGCAGACGGAAAAGGCCAAGTGGCGAGATCCGCTCAAATCCCACGCGTCTACTGGGGTTGAGCTGCCCTGTACCTTCCTCACTCGGAGGCAGAGAGCTGTGATGCCCATGACACGGAGAGCATGGGGAAATGGGGGAGAAAACAGAGAGGCAAGGAACATTCTCTGTCTTCCCTCACTCCCTCGGGTGCTGCAAAGAACTGTAAACTGAGAACGCGGCTTTTTTTGTTTTTTGGGTTTTTTTTTTTTTTTTTTTGGGCAGGTGTAACTTGAGCTTAAAGGGGTCTCAACCAAGGGTCTCTGCAGCCCCGTGTGCACACCTTACTTTTCTCCCTCTCCCTCCCTCTTTCCCACCTGTGAGGCCACGTCACGTCTTGAGAAAAGAGACGAATGGAAAAGGGAAATAGAAGACAACCTCCTCGCAAAGCCAACCTCCGCCCTGTCTCATTCCAGGTCTGTCCGGCACTCACCCAAGGCGTGGAGCCCTGGAAAGGGGCGCTCTGGAGGGAAAGGGGACAGATCCCCCAGGTGTCACGGAAGGCGGAGTTGAAAACCACAGGATGAATGCACACATCTGGCAAATATTTGCTGAGTGCCTACTCTTCTAGCTAAAACCTAGTGTACCTGACACAAGAGTTCCTCCCTACGGGCCTGGGGCTTGGGAGGACCTTTGCAGGGAGTTAGATGGACTTTGCTCTGTGTCTAGGAGCTGCCTCCAGGCAGGAGGTTCTGAGGCTTGGAGGCTTGTCGTCATCACCGGACTTTATCCGGGGGACCTCCGTGCAACAAATCTCACAGAGATTTTCTGACCGGAAATCCGTCCAATTCAGGGGCCCTCAGGGCTGCCCCTTAAAAACGTCACACCAGGGCCTCCATGTACCCGATGTGTCTAATGCATCAGAGTGCGAGACGAGGGGTCGCATATGGGTTTCCTCGCTCTTGATTTTGAGCCCTCACCTGTTTTGGAGACCCTGAACGAATGAACATACGGTTCGCAGAGAAAAGTCCTCTGTATGGTGAGTTTGTCAGCATTTGTAAGATCAACGGCTAGGATCTACAGCAGCACGAAGCCACTTAATGGCAGGCTAGTTCACTTGGATGAGCTCCCCCATGCAGACTCAGAGGGGCGGAGCAGCGGTTACCCCGGCATTTCTCAGACGGCCTGTCAGAATGCCAGGTGACACAGCAGTCCTCGGCCTAACCAAAAGGCCTAACCATACCGTGGGGCAGGAGCAATGAGATTATGGGATCTGAAGGGCATGGAATGCAGTATGGCCAAGGACATGGCGGCCCAGACCTGCCACTCATAATCTCTCCTTTCTGTACTGTGAATTTCGAAACAGGTGTAATGAGCCTTCATAAGTGGCTTCTATGTCAGCAAAGATGAAACAAATGGACTTTGCTGGCCTAGATGAAATAGGAAGGCGACGGGTAAGAGAAAAGGTCACGTATGCCCTGTATTACGATAACGAAAACAAAACCAAATGTAATAAAAGCTGCCACACGAAATTTGGCCCCCTCTATTCTTTTGACGAATCTCTATTAAGAGGAAAACAACTTGTTTCACAAGAATCAAATTCTGTGGAACAAGAGCTGCTTAGAAAGACTAGGTGGTGACTATTCTCACTCGAGTCCTGGCAATGTCAGTGGAACTCTTTCTCCTGGGCCCGCCGTGGCCAGGCCGGAATGCAAAACAACAACGCACAACACGTTGAAAGGACTTGATAAACTCACAAAAGTAGGGCCACCTTAACCTCATCTCAAACCCGCAATGTTCAACATTTTGTTTGGGGGAACCTGGGAATGATTCCAGATCCACGCTGTCCAGCAGAACGTTCTGCAACGATGCTAGTGGTCTAGATCTGCGCTGTCCAATGTGCTAGCCACGGGCCACATGGGGCCGGCCACTGAGCAGTTGAAATTTCACTCAGTTTCACACCAAAAGAGAAAACAAAGCAAGCAAACGAGTGTGCTCATTCTGGAATGAAGAAATACAGAAAGAAGGTGAATACTTTCCCTTCTGGTCTAAGTACCTTGGGATCAGCTGCTGTATAAAATGCCATGAAATGCCAGGAATTTTAGAAGTGTTCCACTTTAATCGATAACTTTTCAAAAATTTGAATGGCTGAGGTCCTAAATAATCGGAGGACCATGAGACACATACCTTCATGCAAAACCCTGAACATCAGATCATAGTCGGAATTCTCGAACGTCCCAAGGGTAATAACTTGTACTTTGCCCAAAGGACCTTCCTTCCTGAAGGTGGGATATTTCAAAAGAAAGGGTTTCCTCTGCAGCTTAACTGGTACCTACAGTCAGGTCTCCAAAAGTTAACGTGTGTGTGTGTGTGTGTGTGTGTGTGTGTGTGTGTGTGTGTGTTTGCGCATGCATGTGTATTTTAAACAGTAGAGAAAAATGTGAACCCAGGGAATTTAACAGCTTCCTTTAATTATATGCACATCATTACAGTATATCTGGAGCCCGGTGATATCGTGATGAACATGCCTGATGACAGGCATCGCTATTCTCTCTGCTGCCCTCAGTGACGTACTTTCACAGTGGCGAGAACAGAGTTCAAGCCTATTCTGCGCTGGTTTATCTACCAGCATTGAGAATCAGATCAGGAAGGAAAAAAAGAAACATTCAAGTCTTTGCTCTGCTTGCTCAACATTGCCACTCTTAAGCCTAATCCAATCGTAAACCTGGATGAACACTGAGAAACAAACTGCATTAAAAGAGTCTTTATCTTCTGGTTTAAAAAACAACTCTTTTTTTTAAACCAGAAGATAAAGACCTTTTGGGATGAGCACTGGGTGTTGTATGGAAACCAATTTGACAATAAATTTCATATACTGAAAAATAAATAAATAAAATTAAAAAAAAAAATAAAAAAACACTCTTTTTGTATCTTCTGATTCACCATAAGGTACAAGTACACAAATACAGACTTAAAAATCTAAGAGAGTGTTGGTGTTGATTAAGACTGATTCTCCAGTCACGGCAGAAATATCAAATGCTAGTTCTCTTGGGGCGCCTGGGTGGCTCAGTCAGTTAAGTGTCGGACTTTGGCTCAGGTTGTGATCTCCTGAGTTTGAGCCCCGGGTTGGGCTCTGTGCTGACAGCTCGGAGCCCGGAGCCTGCTTCTGGTTCTGTGTCTCCCCCACTCTCTCTCTCTCTGCGCCTCCCCCATTCACACTGTCTGTCTGTCTCTCTGTCTCAAAAATAAATAACCATTAAAAAACAATTCTAGTTGTCTTCAGGAGTTAAAAGCCTTGTCTACTAGACCAGAAACAAGACTTTGTGGGAAAAGATCCGTGGCTCTGAAAATGGACTGCTCTCAACGCTAAGCTCAGTGGTAAAAGAAGGGAGAGACACTTGCCATCTCCGGCCTTGGTGTTGACACACGTTGTCCAACATGCAGGGCAAGGGGACAGAATCTCAGGAACACCGACACATCAATCAACCCAGAGAAAGGGCGGGAAAAAGGGTTAGACGTGACCCGACCTCTTGCCCTTTTGCTGGAAGGGGCAGGGGGGTGGCACACACAGGGAAGAAGAAAGAGACAAAACAGCATGGAGAGAAACATCTCAGGTTAGGAGGAGGAGAGAAGCCAGGCCCGGTTAATTGGTTTCTGAGGACGCCCTTGTGTCACCTGAAGTACTGTGAGCGGCGTTCGTTCTGGTCCTCTTCGGAGGGCTCCTCGACGCCAACTCTGGGCAGCAGAAAAAGGGAGTGTGAGTGTGACAGGGACACGGGGGAGCCAGGAGCTATGGGACACGGGACACGGGACCACGCCCATCAGAGAACAGGCTGGCTCACCTTGAATATAAATCTGGACCCTCTCTTCAGCTGTCCCCATTGGCTTAAACCCGGAGAGGCCGAGGGGCCACCAAACTTAGATTCAAAGCAACAATGGTAGGAGCTAGCTCAAATGAGGATCGACTCGGAAGGAAGACGAGCCTCTCAAGATATAACGGAAGGACACCAGAGGACTAAGTGCAACGCACAGGTGATGAGTTCCTACTTTTCAGGAATTCATCTGTTTCATAAAGCAAGATCCATCCGTAGGAAAACCGGGAGACAAAGTTGTCACTAAACACACACTTGAAGTGTTCACACGTATTTTGACACATACTGGACAGAAACAGCAAAAAGTAAACCATGTTGTCCACAGATTTGACCTGAAGGTCAGGAGCGCAACTGCTGCTATTCTCTGTCTTGTGCCTTAGAGCTGGCACTGCCCATCTGCACCTTCCTTAACAATTTCTGGGTTATTCAGGGTTCATTTGAACTTTGCCATCGTGCTCTAGGAGCAGGGTTTCACCATCTTGGCGCTGTTGACATTCTGGGCCCTGGCCTCTGCCTACCAGGTATCAGTAGCATCCCCCCTGCCCCGCTGAGGCAACCAAAAATATCTCCAGACGTTGACAAACGTCCCCTGGGAGGCAACCTGCCCTTGGTGGAGAACCACTGCGCTAAATCATGTGCAATACCAATTAGGGGTGCTATTGCCCCCATGGGTGTGAAAATTGGTTCTTAGGAGACAAAAAAAAAAACCCTTTAGATATTACAGTGGTTTCTAGCCCTCTGAAGCGTGATAGCACATAAACAGGTACATAGCAGATCTGTGGTATTAAGTTTTCACTGGAAGAGGTCTTTGGGAAAAAGATATTTTTGAAGGACTCCCTGTGGGGGGCGTAGCAGTACTAACGGTGATAGAAGAGCTAAAATACAACAAACGCTTACCCTGTGCCAGACGGTACGTTTAATGAGCAAACTCTTTATCACGTTTATTTGTCGTCACATTTTGGCCTCACGCTAGTGTCCCCATCGAAACCGGTGAGGGAGAGTGAGTTGACGAGCCTCAATAAGTTGCCCAAGGTCACAAAGGTAGAAAAATGGTGGAATCGCGATGGCGGCGTAGGAGGACGCTGGGCTCACCGCGCATCCAGCTGATCACTTAGATTCCACCTACACCTGCCTAAATAACCCAGAAAACCACCAGAGGATTAGCAGAACGGAGTCGCCGGAGCCAAGCGCAGACGAGAGGCCCACGGAAGAGGGTAGGAAGGGCGGCGAGGTGGTGCGCGCTCCACAGACTGGCGGGAGGGAGCCGGGGCGGAGGGGCGGCTCGCTGGCCAAGCAGAGCCCCCGAGTCTGACTTGCAAAAAGCAGAGGGGCCTGACGGACTGTGTTCCGACAGCAAGCGCGACTTAGCGTCTGGGAGGTCATAAGTTAACAGCTCTGCTCAGAAGGCGGGAAGGCTGGAAGACAAAGGGAGGGAGAGCTGCTGAGCCCCCGGAGGACAGAGCTCAGTTTGGTGGGGAACAAAGGCGCTCGCCAGCGCCATCTCCCCCGCCCATTCCCCAGCCAAAATCCCAAAGGGAACCAGTTCCTGCCAGGGAACTTGCTCGCTCCGCACAAACACCCAACTCTGCGCTTCTGCGGAGCCAAACCTCCGGCAGCGGATCTGACTCCCTCCTGCTGCCACAGGGCCCCTCCTGAAGTGGATCACCTAAGGAGAAGCAAGCTAAGCCTGCCCCTCCTGCCCCTGTGCACCTTGCCTACCCACCCCAGCTAAGACGCCAGATCCCCAGCATCACAAGCCTGGCAGTGTGCAAGTAGCCCAGACAGGCCACCCCACCCCACAGTGAATCTCGCCCCTAGGAGAGGGGAAGAGAAGGCACACACCAGTCTGACTGTGGCCCCAGCGGTGGGCTGGGGGCAGACATCAGGTCTGACTGCGGCCCTGCCCACCAGCGCAAGTTATTCAAGACAGCACAGGGGAAGTGCCCCGCAGTCCTGCACCACTCCAGGTACTATCCAAAATGACCAAATGGAAGAATTCCCCTCGAAAGAATCTCCAGGAAATAACAACAGCTAACGAACTTATCAAAAAGGATTTAAACAATATAACAAAAAGTGAATTTAGAATAATAGTCATAAAATTAATCGCTGGGCTTGAAAACAGTATAGAGGACAGCAGAGAATCTCTTGCTACAGAGATCAAGGGACTAAGGAACAGTCAGGAGGAGCTGAAAAACGCTTTAAACGAAATGCATAACAAAATGGAAACCACCACGGCTCGGATTGAAGAGGCAGAGGAGAGAATAGGTGAACTAGAAGATAAAGTTAGGGAAAAAGAGGAAGCTGAGAAAAAGAGAGATAAAAAAATCCAGGAGTATGAGGGGAAAATTAGAGAACTAAGTGATGCACTAAAGAGAAATAATCTACGCATAATTGGTATTCCAGAGGAGGAAGAGAGAGGGAAAGGTGCTGAAGGTGTACTTGAAAAAATCATAGCTGAGAACTTCCCTGAACTGGGGAAGGAAAAAGGCATTGAAATCCAAGAGGCACAGAGAACTCCCTTCAGACGTAACTTGAATCGATCTTCTGCACGACATATCATAGTGAAACTGGCAAAATACAAGGATAAAGAGAAAATTCTGAAAGCAGCAAGGGATAAACGTGCTCTACCATATAAAGGGAGACCTATAAGACTCGTGACTGATCTCTCTTCTGAACCTTGGCAGGCCAGAAAGGAATGGCAGGAGATCTTCAATGTGATGAACAGGAAAAATATGCAGCCGAGAATCCTTTATCCAGCAAGTCTGTCATTTAGAATAGAAGGAGAGATAAAGGTCTTCCCAAACAAACAAAAACTGAAGGAATTCATCACCACTAAACCAGCCCTACAAGAGATCCTAAGGGGGACTCTGTGAGTGAAATGTTGCAAGGACCACAAAGTACCAGAGACATCGCTACAAGCATGAAACCTACAGACATCACAATGACTCTAAACCCATATCTTTCTATAATAACACTGAATGTAAATGGACTAAATGCGCCAACCAAAAGACATAGGGTATCAGAATGGATAAAAAAACAAGACCCATCTATTTGCTGTCTACAAGAGACTCATATTAGACCTGAGGACACCTTCAGATTGAGAGTGAGGGGATGGAGAACTATTTATCATGCCACTGGAAGTCAAAAGAAAGCTGGAGTAGCCATACTTATATCAGACAAACTAGACTTTACATTAAAGGCTGTAACAAGAGATGAAGAAGGGCATTATATAATAATTACAGGGTCTATCCATCAGGAAGAGCTAACAATTATAAATGTCTATGCGCCGAATATGGGAGCCCCCAAATATATAAAACAACGACTCACAAACATAAGCAACCTTATTGATAAGAATGTGGTAATTGCAGGGGACTTTAACACTCCACTAACAACAATGGATAGATCATCTAGACACAGGATCAATAAAGAAACAAGGGCCCTGAAAGATACACTGGATCAGATGGACTTGTCAGATATATTTAGAACTCTGCATCCCAAAGCAACAGAATATACTTTCTTCTGGAGTGCACATGGAACAAATCAGGAGACTATACATGCTGGCGAGGATGTGGAGAAACAGGAATCCTCTTGCACTGTTGGTGGGAATGCAAATTGGTGCAGCCACTCTGGAAAACAGTGTGGAGGTTCCTCAAAAAATTAAAAATAGACCTATCCTATGACCCAGCAACAGCACTGCTAGGAATTTACCCAAGGGATACAGGAGTACTGATGCATAGGGGCACTTGTACCCCAATGTTTATAGCAGCACTCTCAACAATAACCAAATTATGGAAAGAGCCTAAATGTCCATCCACTGATGAATGGATAAAAAAATTGTGGTTTATATACACAATGGAGTACTACGTGGCAATGAGAAAGAACGAAATATGGCCCTTTGTAGCAACGTGGATGGAACTGGAGAGTGTGATGCTAAGTGAAATAAGCCATACAGAGAAAGACAGATACCATATGGTTTCACTCTTATGTGGATCCTGAGAAACTTAACAGGAACCCATGGGGGAGGGGAAGGAAAAAAAAAAAAAAAACAGGTTAGAGTGGGAGAGAGCCAAAGCATAAGAGACTGTTGAGAACTGAGAGCAAACTGAGGGTTGATGGGGGGAGGGAGGGAGGAGAGGGTGGGTGATGGGTATTGAGGAGGGCACCTTTTGGGATGAGCACTGGGTGTTGTATGGAAACCAAATTGACAATAAATTTCATATATTAAAAAACAAAAAGCCAGAAGACAAAGCTGAAAATGAACGTAAATGCTAATTTACTACATGCTATAAAATAGTCTAAAAAGAGAAAAAAAAAGAAAAAGAAAAAGAAAAAGAAAAAGAAAAGAAAAGAAAAGAAAAGAAAAGAAAAGAA
>NW_024420586.1:23532135-23576968 GCF_014898765.1 Herpailurus yagouaroundi
AAAAATGGTGGAATCAAGGCTGCGACACCGAGGCTCTTAGACCCAGGAGTCCAATTCCCTCACCTCACAGAATCTGCCCTCTGATTACATGCTGGCGTCCTTAAACTCTCTTAAAATAATCCAGTTACAAATGCTATTACATAAAGAGCTCAGGGCTTTTCTCTGCCTTTATTCTTCAAGTTATCTCGCAAAGAGCTTTATCGTAAATTCTCTGTCTCACAGGATTACCCTTACTTGCCCTTGAGTGTTTGTGTTCCTGCACACTGGGAGAGAACAGCCACCATGCCGCCAAAATGTGCTCTGGGCACATACGAGACTCCTCTGCGGAAGCAATCCTGTGGTCACTTTTTTTTTTTTAATTGCCAAAATTATGTCCTTTGTGAATAACAACACCTGCTCAAGAGACTAAGAAAAATATGCAGTCTGTGCATTAACGGAAAAACCACTGGAGCATTTTTGCTATTATGTTTTAAAATATCAATCACGACCTACCAATTTAGAAAGGTAAGCTGGATTTCTGGAAAGCAGCGACCTGCCTGTGGGTTTGTGTTGTATTCGTTTTTATGTTATGGACAGATGAGAATTTAGCCATGGTTAAAAATCACAACTAACTCCAAGGGGCCCTTGGGTGGCTCAGTCGGTTGAGCATCCGACTTCAGCTCAGCTCATGATCTGGCGGTTCGTGGGTTCTAGCCCCGTGTCGGGCTCTGTGCTGACGGCTCAGATCCCGGAGCCTGCTTCGGAGTCTTTGTCTCCCCCTCTCTCTTTCTGCCCCTCCCCCACTCTGCTCCACTCTCTCTCGCTCTCTCTCAAAAATAAATAAGCATTAAAAAAATTTAAAAACAAATCACAACTAACTCCTAATTATTTATGGTGGAACTCTGAGACCCACCCTGGGCGTCTGATGTTGAGCAGCCACTTAACACCTGATCAGGGCCTCTGTCAGCAGCCTAGAGAAGTAAGGAACAAGTAGGTATTAAGTTTACCGAGGTCGCGGAGGTCAAAACCCCACACTGAACTTCACGGGGTTTCTGATTCAATTTAGAATAAGAACCTGGTTCACATAAATGATTCATGGCCATCAGGTAACATCACAAGCCACAGGCCAGAAAAACCAATCAATCTCATTAGTTTATTTGTGAGGGAATGTCTTTCCGTGTAATCTCTACATATGTCAGTTTCCACACTTACGTAATCACTATTTATACACATCAGGAAAATGCAATGAACTAATGCCATGTGTATTTTTCACCAATTTGCTTCATGACGCTGTCTGGGTGGAGTTGGTCAGAAAGAAGGAAAGAATAAAGATAGGGGCAGAAACCGGAAAACGATATAGAAAATCAAGGCAGTGAAAAGCTAGCTCTTTGAAAAGATCCACAAAGTTGACAAACCTCTGGCAAGACTGAAAGAAAAAAAGAGAAAGATACAAATTACCAATATCAGCAGCGAAACAAGGGATATCACCGTAGAGCTCACAGACATCAACAGTTTCGCAAACTACCATAATTCACCCAGTAGGAAACAGATCATCTTAATAGCCCTATAAGTATTTTTTTTTAAATGTTTATTTATTTTTGAGACAGAGAGAGACAGAGCATGAACGGGGGAGGGGCAGAGAGAGGGAGACACAGAATCTGAAGCAGGCTCCAGGCTCTGAGCTCTCAGCACAGAGCCCGACGCGGGGCTCGAACTCACGGACCGCGAGATCATGACCTGAGCCGAAGTCAGACGCTTAACCGACGGAGCCACCCGGGCGCCCCAAACAGCCCTGTAAGTATTAAAGAAATTGCCTTCACAATTTAAAAGCTCCTGAAAAAGAAGTCTCCAGGACCGGACGATTTTATACGAGAATTCCATTAAACTTCCAAAAAGAACTAACACCAACTCTACACAATCTCTTTCAGAAAACAGAAGAGCAGGGAATATGCCCCAGCTCATTTTGTGAGGCCAGATTACTCTGATACCAAAAACAGGCAAAGGTAGTACAAAACAAGAGAAAACTACAGACCAATATCCCTCATGAACACAGACCACAAAAATCCTTAACAAAATAACAGCTAATAGAATTCAGCAGCGTATTAAAAACTCATACACCACGACCAAGTGGGGTTTGTCTTAGGGAAGTATTTTAACTAATTGATGTAACCCACCATATTAACAGGCTAAACAAGAAAAATCATACGATTATATCAGTAGATACAGGAAAAGCATTTGCGAAACTTCAGCATCCGCTCGTGATTAAAAAAAAAAAAAAACCAACAAAACCTCAAAAATCTAACAATAGATACAAACTCCCTCAACTTGATGAGGAACATCTACAAAAACCCTACAGCTAATATTATACTTATTGGTCAAAGACTGAATATTTTCCCCTTACGACTGGAAACAAGATCAGGATGTCAGCTCATGTCACTGTTACTCGACATCATATTGAAAGTCCTAGCCAGAACAGTAAGGCAAGAAAGGGTAATAAAACGTACACTGATTGCAAAGGAAGAAATAAAACTGTCTCTGTCTGCAAATGATGTGATGGTCTATGTAGGAAATCCCAAAGAATTTATAAACAAAACCAAACAAAAGCCTCCCAGAGCTAACAAACGAGTCCAGCAAGGTCACAGGATACGAGATCAACATACAAAAACCCACTGTATTTCTATATCCTAGCAATGAACACATGGAGCCTGAAATTGAAGACAGAATAACATTTGTAATTGCTCAGAAGAGAAGAAGTACTTAGATACAAATCTCACAAACCATGAATAAATGAAGAAACGTGCCGCGTTCATGAATTGGAAGACAGAAAACGAGATGGCAGTTCTCCCCAAACTTACTATAGGCTTAACGCAATCCCTGTGAAAATTCCAGCCAGGTTTTTTTCTTATTTTTTAGAGATGGACAGGCTTCTTCTAAAATATATATGCAAAGCAACGAGAACAGCTACGAGAGTTTTGAAAAAGAATAACGTGGGAGGGCTCCCTCTACCTGATGCTACAGCTTATTACATAACCATAGTTATCAGGACAGTGTGGAGGGGTGACCACATTCATCAGTGGGGCAGAATACAGACAAAGCCACGTGCATCGAGCCAACTGATTTTTGGCAAAGGAGCAAAAGTAATCCAACAGGGTAAGACTTGTCTTTTTAACACTTTAAACCTGAGCCTCGCAGCTTATATAAAAATTAACGCCAAATGGACCACAGACTCAAATGTCAAGCACAGAACTAAGAAAACTTTTAGAAGATAACATAGAAGAGGGGCGCCTGGGTGGCTCAGTCGGTTGAGCGTCCGGCTTCAGCTCAGGTCACGATCTCGCCATCCATGAGTTCGAGCCCTGCGTCGGGCTCTGTGCTGACAGCTCAGAGCCCGGAGCCTGCTTCGGATTCTGGGTCTCCCTCTCTCTCTGCCCCTCCCCCGTTCATGCACTTGCTCTCTCTCAAAAATAAACATTTTAAAAAAAGAAGATAACACAGAAGGAAATCTTCATGGCCTAGGGCTTGACGGAGAGTCCTTACATATAACACCAAAGGCACGATGTGTAAAAGGGAAAAAAAAAGATAAACTGCACTCCCTCAAAACTAAAACTTCTGTTCTTCGATGACTCTACTAGAAGGATTAAAAGACAAGCTACAGACTGGGAGAAAATATTTGCAAACCACATCTCTGAGAAAAGACTAGTATCTATAATAAATAAAGAACACTCAGAACTCAATAAAAAAAAAAAAACCCAAACAATCTGATTAAAAAATAGATGAAAAGTGTGAACAGGTGTTTCACCGAGGAAGACAGATGAATGGCAAATGGGCACATGAAGAGATGTTCAACATCATCGGTCATTAGAGGAATGCACACGAAGGCCACGGGGAGGTATCCCCACCCACCTGTTAGAACAACTACAATGACAAATGGTGGTTAACGCCAAATGCTGGCGAGGAGGTGGGGGAACGAGATCTCTCGTACACCCGGTCTCACACACACACTCATTTCCGGGCCCCTCAGTGTGTGCTATGTTCTGGGTGCTATCTATATGTTACATCAGTATTTCCACAACACAACAGTGATTATATTTGTACACGTACGGCTCGTGTGCCTCATGGAAAGCTGCCCACACTCTCAGCTCTGGGTAGGGCAGTTTTGATGGCCCGATTTAGAAAAGGGTTACCAGAACTGCCAAATGTCCCCAGTCACCTCTCTACTCTCACTGGAAAAGTATTCAGTCGTATCTGTGTGGGGTGCGGGAGGGTGGCAGGAGGAAAAGGGGACTTATAAATGATGCTCTGAGCATCCAGGGTACCTACGGAGTGCCCCAACAGGAGCAGAACGTCACCTCGGAGGTCACCGAATGCAAAGATCCTCAAGTGTGTGCGGGGGACAGGCCTCCTCTCTTGCGCTTATTCTTACACAGAACAAAGATGGTACCGTCTTAGGTCTCAGAGTTAGCGCCAAAAATCTGTCCATTTTCTTCTTTAGGTTTGTATTCCCACAATGAATTATTTTCCCTAGAGACTCGTGCCTAGGAGATCGAACTTCTCATCGCCCCCCATTTCACGACGCGGCGGCAGTCCCTAACACAGCCGACCTTCTTAAGGTTAAGGCTGTGGACTGTGTGGCAAGACTGCCCGGGTTCAAGTCCCAGCTCATCGACTGAAAGCTCTGTGACCGGGCAAGTTATTGCCAGCATCGCAAGTGTGAGCTATGATACGACTGTCTCTGACCACCCCCCCACTAGGTTCTGCAGACCCACCAGGATGCGAGGCTGAGACTCGCTAGCCCAGAAATGGTGGGGCTGGCAGGCGCCAAGCCCAGGAACCCCTGCCCGCCATATCGATACAAAAGTCCCTGATGGTGGGGGAAGACTGTTCTCTCAAATTCCAGCTTTCTCCCAAGTTCCACGTGTCCCCCTCACCCTAAGGATGACTACGAGATCTTTGTAGGTCCTCTCTCCTCCAAAGGTAGATATGCTGGACACCGTTAGGCCAGTGCGCTCTGTATTCCAGAGAAGGGAGTAGGGACGAAAGGCCAGGAGAGAAAGGAAGAAACAGTGCCACCTTGTGGCTCTTCGGAGGATCCTTCACACCTAAGCACGGCTTCAGTGCTTTCCTCTTTCCGTCTTTCTGTTCGCATTCAACCTCTGCAGACCCAAAACTGAGGGGGAGCCCCTCCGGGGAGGCAGAACTTCACGTCCAGGAGAACCGAGGCCCAAAGACGTGAAGGGCTTGCCTTGAACCAGAGCCGGGGTTAGGCTCTGGGGCTCTTGACCCCTGCTCCAGGCTCCTCTGTCCCCTAAGGAGCTGGGGGCGCAGAAGCATGCTCTGGAATCCAAACCCTCTTTGAAACAAAATCAAATTTAGGTCAGTTGCTCTCTCTCCCGACACAGCTGCCAAACCACAGGCAGGGGACATCCATGAGGCTGCAACAAATAAGGGTTACGCAGGAAATGCCACGCCTCTTTTGTGCACTCAAGCGAGAGGAGACACGGTTTCCTCTGAAAAACAAAACCCTAATTGCCTCTTTTTATTTCTTGTTATCATCTGAAGCGGATGAGCTTCTTTTGAAGGCCGCAGGTTTGATTTCAGAGGAATGTCAAATGCCAGACCCTGCCAGCAGCTTTGAGGCTTTTGAATTCTGGCCCTGTCGCTGTTCCAGCAAGGTCCAGGTGTTTCTAACGCCCCGTGCGTCTGTACTCACAAACATTTTACATGGCAACCCTTTTTCTCATGGAAAACTCAATACTCTGACTTTTCAGTTATTGCTTTTTATTTTTAAGCCCTCCCGCAAACCCACAACAACAACAACAACAACAACAACAAACGTAAAAACCTTCCATGCACTGAGCTGTCTCCCCCTGTGTGTGAGCACAGGGACATAGTCAGACGCAAAACTGGCCGTGCTTTCAAACTGACCTTATGTTAAGGCACGACAGCATGGGTGTTGTGCCTCCGCCAATGATCCAGACAGTGAAGAAGACGATGAGGAGGGTGGTCGTGAACATCATCTGGCGAGCGTAGGATGCCGTGTCGCGGATGGCCAGCGCAAATGCCATCGCGCCCCTGAGGCCTGCGGGGACCAGAGAGGAAGATCTGGTTATAAGGGCGGATGACAATGTGTCCTCAGATCCGTTGCTGCCACTCGGGGCTAATAAATGATAACATCCACGTATGTTTCGGGAGTCAAACGGTCTTATTCAGAAAGAAGGACCTTAAGGGAATGTGGTTTTCTCTTGTCTGAAGTCTTCTTTTGCAAAATGCCCAAATGCGGTGAGAAAAACACTGCACTACTTTGTCCGGCACATTCTAGAACAATACCACTCTTATTACGGAGATCATTCTCCTGCTAGTAACATGAAATAAAAAGAAAGATAAATAAGAACTAATGAATATAAGCTCTCTAGGTCTGTGATTCATTATAAACTGAAGTAACAGGCTAGGTCTGAATACATCAAATACATATTTGTGATCTGTGTCCCAGGACCCACAGAGCAGCCTAGCATTTCCTTAGCAAAGCTACACAGAGAAGTAACAATACAACCTGATCTACGTCAAGCGTTGGCAATTTTTTTCTGTAAAGGGTCAGATAATAAATATTTTAGGCTTTGGGGGTCAAGAGGAAAAATCAAGGCTATTTTGTAGGTACTTACATAGAAGAGAAAAAAAAAAACCAACCCAAATTTCTACCAAATCTTATGGGCAAAAACCAAAAAGAGAATAATAACAACACAGTATAATGTGTTGTGATATAGGTAATTCTTTTGGAGGACTATATTTCACTTAATTGGACTTCAAAGTTAGTGTCCTCTATCGTCAAATAGATTGTAAATGTCCACCTGTAAAAGCCACTCTTAGCCGTGGAGTATATGAAAATATGCAACGGCCAGCTTTGGCCCAGGGGATGTAGTCTGCTGGCCCTTTTTCTACATTAACGGGTATTAAGGCTAAGCGCCAAACACACGGTGAGTACAGCATAGCCTGGAATGAAGTTGAGTCATGATATTGGACATCTGAAACTAATATAACACTATGTGTCAACTATCCTAAAAAAACAACCCTGGGAGATAGAAATTAAATGTACGCAGTTAAGTATATTCACCTTTGCGTTTAAGTTTCAGAGCAGATGCTGTGACCTACAGAGTGTAACACTCACAAAGGAACTGAAACAGCAGTGAATTTTTTTAAATGTTTTATTATTTATTTTTGAGAGAGAGAGAGAGAGCGAGCACGAGCGAGTGGGGGAGGGGCAGAGAGAGAGGGAGACACAGACTTCGAAGCAGGCTCCGAGCTGTCAGCACAAAGCCCGACGCGGGGCTCGAACTCACAAGCCTGGAGATCATGACCTGAGCCAAGGTCAGACGCTCAACTGACTGAGCCACCCGGGTTAATATATATTCACAAATATTTGTTCTCCTTTTATGCGAGTTCTCATATTTTCATCTTATGCTAGATTTTAATTACATTTAATAAAATGCTGTTTGCTTAAAATCTGGTATAAGTTCCTATTCACCTTTGGCCAGACTGTGTATATTATATGAGAGAATAAAAAGCAATACCCACTGTACCTGTTTGCATATTCTCCCGCCTTTCCTAACAGTTTGGTAAATTCCCTCATCTGCGAACTTCACAATTCACTAAAACATGATTCAAAAAAGTTACGTCAAAGGGGCACTTGGGTGGCTCAGCTGGTAAAGCAAACATTCGACTCTCGCTTTCAGCTCAGGTCATGATCTCGCAGTTCGTTAGTTCGAGCCCCGCCCTGGGCTCTGTTCGGGTAGTGCGGAGCCTGCTTGGGATTCCCTCTCCCTCTCTCACTGCCCCTCCCCTGCTTGCTCTCTCTCTTTCTCTCTCTCGAGATAAATAAATAAACTTTAAAAAAGAGTTACGTTAAAAAACAGAGCCAAGTTAATGTTTTCTATTAATCCATACTTGGGAAATAACACACACATCTAGATTGCCCTATAGCCAGCTTCGTCACCGATGAATACTTTGGCCTCTAAAGGGATGTTGTCTCAAAGAAGAAAAGTTAGGGGTCAGGGAGAGACAACGTGTGCTGCATTGTCTGGAGTTCCTTTTGATGGCGACATTGTTCCCAGCAGGAAATAATCTTTATAGGAGATGCCTTTAAACAGCACTGTGTACTGCCTTTTAGTCCAGAAAATAGTGGACATATTTTAAGTTTATCTTGGTGAATGAGTTCTCTCCAACTCATCTTGCTCTTCTCCACTAGAACTTTCTCTTTTATTTTATTTTATTTTTTTTTGTTTATTTTTTGTTTTTGTTTTTTAATTTTTTTTTCAACGTTTATTTATTTTTGGGACAGAGAGAGACAGAGCATGAACGGGGGAGGGGCAGAGAGAGGGAGACACAGAATTGGAAACAGGCTCCAGGCTCTGAGCCATCAGCCCAGAGCCTGACACGGGGCTCGAACTCACGGACCGCGAGATCGTGACCTGGCCGAAGTCGGACGCTCAACCGACTGCGCCACCCAGGCGCCCCTAGAACTTTCTCTTTTAGAACTTTCTCTTTTAGGGGGGAAGGGGGTACCTGGGTGGCTCAGTCGGTTAAGCTACTGACTCTTGGCTCAGGTCATGATCTCGCGGTTCGTAAGTTCGAGCCCCGGGTCGGACTCTGTGCTGACAGCTCAGAGCCTGGAGCCTGCTTCGGATTCTGTGTCTACCTCTCTCTGCCCCTCTGCCCCCCCCCCAAAATAAATAAATGTTAAAAATTTTTTAAAAGAACTTTCTTTTTTCTAATATTTATTTTTGAGGGAGAGAGCACAAGCAGGGGAGGGGCAAATAGAGAGAGAGAGAGGCAGACAGACAGACAGCTCTGGTGGAGAAGAGCAAGATGAGTTGGAGAGAACTCATTCACCAAGATAAACTTAAAATATGTCCACTATTTTCTGTCCTTTCTCGCCTCAGCGGCTTCTGCACACTTCTCAGCTTTAGAGTGGAGAGGGGGGCATCTGGGAGACAGTATAAATCAAGCAGAATTATCACGGCCATTAACTTCCGGTTTGGGGCTCATCTTTGCTTACTCAAGTGAATTTTATTTTTTGCCTCACGGGAAGTTGGAGCTAGGAGGAAGCTCAACAATTAGCTCAATTTCATTATTTTCCAAGAGTGGATACTGCAGCTGGGAGGTACTGAGTGATGTGGCCTGTGTTCTTTCTCATTAAAGGCCCATCTCCCAGGGCACCTGGGTGGCTCACTCAGTTAAGCGTCTGACTTTGGCTCAGGTCATGATCTCGCGGTCTGTGAGTTCAAGCCCCGCGTCGGGCTCTGTGCTGACGGCTCGGAGCCTGGAGCCTGCTTCCGATTCTGTGTCTCCCTCTCTCTCCGCCCCTCCCCTGTTCATGCTCTGTCTCTGTTTCTCTCTCTCTCTCTCTCAAAAATAAATAAACATTAAAAAAATTTTTTTAAAACAAACCTATCTCCCTTCTACGTTGAAGTCTGGAGCCCTTCTGGAAGATTAAGGGTTATGAACATCAACTAGAAAACAATCAAGCACTTTAAATACTCCTATATCGCCAGGCCCTGTGGGCGGTAGATAAACATGAAGACGCGGCTGTTTTAGGGGAGAATGTTCACATTTGGTAGTATGGTTCGCAAAATTGGTATTACCTCTGTGTGACGCATAGGTCGGTCTACTCAGCACTGTGGGAGAAGGCAAAAAGAACCAGGAATTTTAACTTCTTTGTACGAACCTTATCCATCATAGTTTAGTCACGCTGACACGCCTGCCGAAGAAAGCTCATTTTCTTTACGTTCCCGGGGCTTTTACCTGAAAACATCATCATGTGTTGAAAGTTCCAGCCAATCTTATGCCTTCTGCCCAAGTTGAGGAAGAAGGAGAGCGGGTAGATGTGTGCAGCTCGGCCCAGGAAGATGGCAACCTGACCACCAGGTGGAGGTTAAGGGCCCAACAGGTTTCTAGAACGGCAGCTTCGCCCGGCCTCTGGTGGAGCAGAGAATTTTAGGAATGCTGGGACACCCTGTGACCAGGAGCTAACCGCACCACGATCAGGAGGGATGCGCAAGGCAGCCGGGCTAGACCCGGTGCCCTCGGAACGCGGGTCAGCTACAAGCAGGACGCAGGTGGCCACCTTTCCCGACCTCCTAGCTCACAGAGGTAATGCCTGGCCTGCTAGACGCACTGTTGGAACTTCTTGATTTCATTAAGCAGGTGTGGACCAAGTCTCCCCCCTATCTACACCTAAGCTGAGGAGCCCTGGCAGGGGTGGGGAGTTGAGAGGAGCAAACAGTGGCTTGGGCTCCGTTAGAAGAAGGAAAGTCATGGGGCGCCTGGGTGGCTCAGTCGGTTAAGCGTCGGACTTCAGCTCAGGTCACGATCTCGCGGTCCGTGAGTTCGAGCCCCGCGTCGGGCTCTGGGCTGATGGCTCCGAGCCTGCTTCCAATTCTGTGTCTCCCTCTCTCTCTGCCCCTCCCGCGTTCATGCTCTGTCTCTCTCTGTCTCAAAAATAAATAAAACATTAAAGAAAATTTATAAAAAAATAAAAAAAAAAGAAGAAGGAAAGTCACGAGAAGAACAAATCTCTAACCCGTGGGTCAAGAGCTCATAAGCTTTAGTCAGAAGTAAATAGGAGGGGCTCGAAATGACCAGGAAGATGCTACGGCTAAGAGGTGCGGAAACTTGGGAGCACTTGGGACACTTCAGATGCATTCATGTCCCTCCCAAGACTCAAGAGGGGGTAGATGTCTCTACCCAGGTGGCTCAGATGTCTTTTTGGAGGCGTGAGCCCATGGAGGCAGAGGAGTGTGGCAAGCAAAAAATTCAGGGAAATGGGCCATTCGTCACTCGCTGAGTGGAGAACAGAGCCCGGCAGGGAGCCGTGGTTACAGGAGGAAACTGCCATGGGACCCGTGGGGACCGGGAGCTTCCGTTCTAGCTGAGTGCCAGCTGCCCAGGGCCGCAGCTGTTTCAGACAGAAGCCAGGGCGGAACTGTCCTCTGCCTTCTCCAGGGTAAAGGACGGACTGTTTTTCTGCTTTTAGCTTTTTTTTTTTGTTTTTGTTTTCTCCTTTGGTGTTGTGTTGTGTTGTGCTGTGTTGTGTTGTTTAGAATGGCAGGAAAGCAGGTAGTGCTCGGAAAGCTCGATTCCATCCCAGAAGCCAGGCAACCGTCCTCCAGTGGGAAGTGGCCTTTGAGATTCCCAGGGGACCCGTCTTGCCCGCCCCCCCCCCCCCCGCGAGGCCCTCATCTGCAAACAAGGGCGGTGCTCTCACTATCCCTTGCAGGATGCTGTGCCAGGAATACAAATCCAGGAGGCATGTGAGGAGGTCTTTCTGAATCGAGAATAAAAACACTGATCCCCTTAGATTTGCAGCTGTCACTCTGGTGAGTGTATAAACCCGAGAAAGGAGCCCCGGTGGAAGCCGATTAACACTCTAACTGGAAGGCCTCCACGTGGCATTGGGCCACTTATCGCTATCTAGCTGCTTAGTGAGGGTCAGCTATGCCTGCACCATAAACGAAAAGCCCAGAAGAGAAAAACACTCCTATTTTTTTTTTTTTAAGGTTACCCACGAGGCCTCAGAAAAGGCAAGAGTATGGGCATCTGGGTGGCTCAGTCGGTTGAGCGTCCGACTTCGGCTCGGCTCATGATCCCGCGGTTCGCGGGTTCGAGCCCCGCGCCGGGCTCTCCACTGACGGCGCAGAGCCCAGAGCCTGCTTTGGATTCTCTCTCAAAATAAATAATAAACATTAAAAATTTTCTTACAAAAGTAAAAGGCAAGTGCAAATGCCCAGCAATAGGGGACTCCAGCTCCAGGCTGAGCTAGATCACTCCAGTTCCAAGGCCCTCCTGACTTGAGAGAAGCCAATCCCCTAAACTGTGTCTCTCTTCCAAAAACTGTGCTCACAGTGGAACTGAGTCAAGGAAATGAGTATTTTTCTATTTTGTGGTCTCTTCCTTTCCTTTTTTTTTCCCCCCCTTGGGAAACGTCTTTTCCACAGTGAGCTGTCACGGTAGGGATGCTCCCATGAAAGCGTGCTTATAACGCCTGTGGGCTTCATGTGCGGCTGGGAGCAAGACTAACAGAACCTTCGGGTCTTTGGAACTGGGAACCTCCTGGATTGGGATTCGTGCAGCACTGAAGTAAAAATGATTCGGGGACTGATGCAGATCCTGAAATACGTTTAGGTCTGCGAACCCACGTAAGCCTTCTTTTTTCTCATCATGAAAACACCATGAACTAGCTTCCCCAGCGGCGGTCGCCTGTCCACACAGCAAACAGCAGAACCACACACACACACACACAAAAAAGGATACAAAAGCTCCAATGATGAAAACGGGGCTGAAGACATGCTTCTGGAAGGTAAAGAGAGCCAGGCCCATGTAGGAGAAGATGAAGTTCTCTGCCAGGAAGTGTAACACCTCAAAGAGCTGCACAGAAAGGGGAAAGGAAGCCATAAGTCGTGTGGGCCCCCTCCCTGCTAGTCACAGGGCACTCGTGAGGACCCAGGGCCCGCTCTCACCTGCTTCGTTCGACTTCTTGATTCCACCGACAGATTGTTGTAGGTGTAATGAGCCTGCGTGATGCCACAGAAAAGGACAGCCACAACGCCTGGGGAGGGGTTTTTAAAAAAAAAAAAAAAAAAAAAATCAATGATGAAAAAAAAAAAAAAGGCAGGAAAAAAATCCCCGCTGAAACAAAAAAGTCAGCGTAGGCCCAACATATCCAGCTACTAGAACAGTTGGGAAAAGTTTCCTATTCCTGAAGGTTCCCCCTGCCCCCACCACTCCTACCAACCTTTCCTTCTTCTCATTCTGCCCGCCTTCAAAGCCAAGGTCCTTGACTTCCCTTCTTGCTACAGTTTTAAGGGCATTGTCTCCCCCTCCTCTAAACTGCTCCCGAATTTGGCATTTAGCATTCATTTCTTCAGAGAGGCCTTGAGGGCCCATCATGCCCTTTTGTCCTGTTCCTCTCGGTTCTCAGAAGCCAGGGATTTTCATTCCAGGCAAACGCTTTCTGTTTTTGCCTCGTCTAGGGCTTGAGACCAAATGGATCCAGAGTACCGTTCCATTTATCCGAGCCTTCATTACCTCGATTTCTGATTAATGGTAACCATTTTGTTGTGCAAGACAGCTGACACGGGGGCCTTTGCCTATACATTTACAGATAACTGTCAAGTTCTAAAGAACTGGGATATTTTACAATGCTGCCTATAAATGCACGTTGCACTATTTTGAAAAGAGGATAAAAGGGCTCCCCCAACTACCTGGCTCATGTATAGTAATTGTACTTGATTTTCTAGTGGAAAATTTCAGGGATTTAATAAAAATGTTTATTTATTTTTGAGAGTGAGCGAGCAGCGGAGGGCCAGAGAGAGAGGGGGACAAAGGATCCGAAGTGGGCTTTGTGCTGTCAGCAGAGAGCCTGACGCGGGGCTCGACCCCACAAACTGTGAGATCATGACCTGAGCTGAAGTCAGACGCTTAACCGACTGAGCTACTCAGGTGCTCCTGTGATATTCTTTCTTTCTCTTTCTTTCTTTCTTTCTTTCCTTCCTTCCTTCCTTCCTTCCTTCCTTTTCTTTCTTTCCTTCCTTCTCTTTCTTTCTTTTCTTTCTTTTGTTTCTTTCTTTTCTTCCTTCCTTCCTTCTTTCCTTTTCTTTTCTTTTTTGACGAGAGATTGTGAGGTGCTAAAACCACACAGTTACTTACACTAATAATTCATGAAACTGGCGTCATAAAAACACAGCACTGAAACACAGCCCCCGCTACAGTAAGGGGAAGGGCAGCCCAAGGGTAGTGTGAACCCACCTGTAAAGCCACAGGCTTCCGCCAAAAGGAACGTGCTCCAGGACATCAGGAAGAAGAGTGCCGTCTCCAGGAGGGGGAAGCAGTGCAGCTTGGTGAACTTGGTCACGTGGGCCCCCCGTCAAGGAACTTGGCTCCAGGAACAAGTTATCAGGGCCACCAAGAACCACGCTCCATCAGCCCGGGACTCCCCTCCCCCTCCCTTTCCCTCCAACACTTCTTTTGGGGGCCCCACAGCTGCTGCTCGGTTCTTAAAGTCATAAAAACTGAGTTCTTTCTAGCAGGAAAGAGGTTACTGAGGGCTGGGAGAGAGGAGAAAGCGGGATACCGTTTCTTGGGTCCACGGTTTCTGTCTGGGATGATGCAAAGGTTCCGAAAACAGACAGAGGGGATGCTTACACAATGTGGATGCACGTAATGCCACCGAGGTGGACACTGAAAAGTGGTTACGGGGGCAAATTGTGTTATAGGTATTTTATCGCAATTAAAAAAAAAAAAAACCAAACAAACCGATAATGTAGCATACCGAAAACCAAATGGGGTGAATGGCATGGTATGTGAATTTTATCTTAATAAAGCTGTCTTTAGAAATTGAACTTTCTAAGGAAACCAGAAAGAGGTCTTCTGTGCTCTTTGCAATGCCCCCTGGCTCTGAGGAGCACGATCTTGGCCTGAGGGGTGACTGGCAGGTCAGTCTTAGCAGTGCCGGGGTTGGGGGGGGGGGAGGGCGGTAACCACAGGCAGGCCGGGGGAGAGTAGGCCAGTGAGACTCTGACCTCTGTGGGCCACCATGACCAGAGTTCACAGCAGGCGTCTCATGAAGGCATGACACACTAAAAAAAAAAGAAAAAGAAAAAGAAAGCACACCCCCAGGGGCAACGACAAGGTGCTTGTGTCACTTTCTGGGACCAGAGATTGCCCTCATAGCACTGCCCTTCCACAGTGGTCCAGCACGGAACTATCTCACGAGTGCTTTCACCGAACAGTGGAAGTCCCCGGGGCATCTAAAGGGCCTCTGTGAAGAAAGCAACTGGATCCGCGCCATCCAATATGGCAGCCGCTAGCCACACGTGGCTGCTGAATGCGTGGCGTGTGGCTAGTCCGAACTGAGATACGCGGGAAGCGCAAAATATGTGCCACGTCTCAAAGATTTAATATACAAATGAATGTATAAAGTCTCATTGATAATTTGTACAATGATCGGAGGCTGAGACAATGCGGCCGGCACGTGCGGCTCCTGTTACCTTGTACTGGGCAGTGGCGCCGTCGAAAGATATGACGAAGGACTCAGCACATCTGCCCGGGGGCCGCCTGCTCATTCCACACTGTGCTTTTACGTCGCTTGGTCGGCGTTTAACTCAAGATGATACCATCCTTCGCTTGAGGGAGGCCACCTTGCAGTAATTCCCACCAATGGCCGCAGGTGGTTGCGGCCACAGTAGCCCGCGTGACCCGTAACAGTAGGTGGCAGTGGCGAGCTGGAATCTAAAGTACTTCCCAGCCTGCTCCCTCCCGGCCTCCTGTGTGGTGGTCCCTGACCCCCTGCCTCCTCCTGGCTCTTTTCAGCACCACCCCCTAAAGCCAATGTTTTCCCTGAACTCGCATCCCCAACTGGTTCACAGCAGGGAGCCAATGCAAAGGGGGGGCACCGAGCTTCGGCCAGAGTCACACTCCCCAACCTTTTCTTGGACTCTTAGCTACACCCTCGACGGTCACGTTTGACCAAAGGGACCCATTTCGGGATCCTGCAGAAAAAAAAAAAAAAAATCCACCTCTGAAAGGGAGAACCGAGACCTTGTTGTCGCGAGCGCGACAGCACACGATCCTACCCGGGGTGGGCACGATGACCACCAAAAGGATATTAGAGCCGTCACGACGCCAGTTACGGCTCCCATGGTAAAAGAGCCACTGAATATACCTAGGAAGATGCCCACTGATTTAAAAAAGGCAGCAGCATCAAAGGCATGAGTATTCAGACCCGCTGGCTGGTAGGCAACGATAGACCTGGGATTTAAACAGAAGAGAGAGTTAAAACGGAGTGCACTGTCTTTACACCCCGGTCCCCCAAAATACCCACAAACATAGGCATCTACACTCTGCCGAGCACTCCCCGTGGTATAATTCATTTCATCCACAGCCATCCTGTCACGCTGGTATCAGCATTCAGATTGCTGCCAAGCAGACAAAGCAACATAACTTTTATCGACCAACCTGATAAAACCTCATTTGAAAAAAAACTAGCCAGTTCAATGTTGAACGCTTTTAAGATAAGCCTCTGAATGTGGCCCAGAGCATTCAGGAAGCCAGACTCTCTCTTCGTCGGGGAAGAAATGCTGTTACTTACGAGGACAGGACGATGGCAACAGCATCATTCAGGACGCTTTCTCCAAACAGGAGTGCGTAGAGGTCCACGTCTGCGTGCAGTTCGTTAAATATCGCCAGTACGGTCACTAAAAATGAGCACAAAGCAAATAAATTCGTTTCAGTTTCTGACTTTAAGCCACTGATGACAAATGCAGAGAGGCAATTCCTGCCTTTGGCGGGACAGGGTGGTTTGGGAGACAGTAAGGGAGTCAAGGACAGGTTGTGTATCTGCGGGATAAATGAAAATGACAGTCTTCCTGGTCTGGATGAGGTCTCATGTGGTGCTTGATTCTAGTAACACTGCACTGCGACTATGCGCTTTCTACCGCAATCCCATCATGCTTTGAAAATACCGCTATTCCAGAACTTAAGAAAAATAATCACAGTTCATGTGATCTGGCTCCACTGGTGGGTTGAAATCTCTTTGAAGGCAAAAACCTTGTTTCATTGACCACCGCGTCCCCAGAACCCAGTATAGGTACGGAGAAGGCTTTAGTAAAGGTCTGTGAGATAATGGAAGTCTTCTTTTATGACAGAGCAGATGTCTGTCATAGCTCATAGTCTTGACATGTCTTAGACATTTAAAAAACAGCTATTCTCCAGGGGCGCCTGGGTGGCTCAGTTGATTAAGCGCCAGACTTCGGCTCAAGTCATGATCTCATGGTTCATGAGTTCGAGCCCAGCGTCGGGCTCTGTGCTGACAGCTCGGAGCCTGGAGCCTGCTCTGGATCTTGTGTCTCCCTTGCTCTCTGTCCCTACCCCATTCATGCTGTGTCTCTCTCTCAAAAACAAACAAACATTAAAAACAATTTTTAGGGGCACCTGGGTGGCTCAGTGGTTGGGTGTCCGACTTTAGCTTGGGTCACGATCTTGTGGTCCGTGGGTTCGGGCCCTGCGTCGGGACCTGTGTTGACAGCTTGGAGCCTGGAGCCTGCTTTGGATTCCACATCTCCCTCTCTTTGTACCCCTCCCCCATTCACTCATTCATTCATTCATTCATTCTCTCTCTCTCCAGAAAATAAACATTAAAAAAAATTTAAAAAAATTTTAATGAATAAAAAGCAGCTATTCTCCAGATGAGCAGTTCTCAAACTTTTGGTCTCAGGACTCCTTTATACTCTTAAGGATTATTGAGGCACCTGGCAACCTTTAGTTTTGTGGGCTATAGCTATCGATAGTTACTGTATTAAGTAAAACAAAAATTTAAATACTTATGCACTTAAAATTACTAACGAACCCATCATATGTTAACGTCCGTGTGTGTAACGAAAAATAATTATATTTTCCAAAACAAAACAAACTTAGTGAGAAGAGAGCCACTGTTCTACAGTTTTTCAAATCTCTTTACTATCCAGATTAACGGGAGACAGATGATTCTCTTATGTTTCTGTGTCCGATCAACAGATAGTCAGCACTACATGTTATGTAGCCTCTGGGAAACTCCACAATACTGCACGGTCATGAAAAAAATGGACATTAAGAAAGACAAATAACGTTTTACTATTATTAAATCAGCTTGGACCTTATGCAGACCCCCTGAAAGCTTCTCAACATTCACACCCCAACTACCTTCTGCTTTTTTTAAATTTTATTTTAGAGAGAGCACAAGTGAGTGGGGGGCAGAGAGAGGGAGACAGGATCTGCGCTGACAGCAGAGGGCTCGACGTGGGGCTTGAACCCATGAAATGCGAGATCATGGCCTGAGCTGAAGTTGGACGTTTAACCGACGTTAAACCACCCAGGTGCCCCTTATTATTATTTTTTTTATTTGAGAGAGAGAGAAAGAGAAAAAAAAAAAAAAAAAAACACGCGTGAGCCGGGGAGAGGGCAGAGGGAGAAAGGGGGAATCCCAAGCCGGCTCCACGCTCAGTATGGGGCCGAATGCCGGGCTCGATCCCATGACCCTGGGATCATGACCTGAGCCGAAATCAAGAGTTGGATGCTCAACTAACAGCCACCCAGGTTCCCCTAAATTTATTTTTTTTTTAATGCTTTTTTACATCTCGTTTACTGCCCGGGTTCCTTGTCTGTTTCTTCCTGTCAACTCTTTCCATAATGCTCCACTGTTTTACCCCTCTAATTTCTGAATTTTCCAATCCTGAGATATACAGTTCTTTCATAACCTCTATCGCTTTCTCAATTTCCTTTAGCTTCTATTGGAATATTAGTCTTAGTGTGCTTTGGTACCCGATTTTGCTGATACGACTTAATTATCTGCAACTTTATTATTTGGAAGGGTGATCTTCATTTTTTTTTCTTACAACATGCTTGCGTCCGATTCACCAATCTGTGTCTACTGCTCGCTGTTAGGTGAGATGGGAAGACCCAGAATAGTTTTTCTCCTTTCATGGTTCTAGGGCTCCCTCTGCTGGTTTTACATTGAAACATTGAAAATATGGCCCCTGAGGGTAGCCACCCTCTCAATAATTTTCTTTGTGTTTATTTTTTTGAGAGAGAGAGAGAGAGAGAGAGAGAGAGAGAGAGAGAGACAGAGCGCAAGCAGGGGAGGGGCAGAGAGAGAGGGAGACACAGAGTCCGAAGCAGGCTCCAGGTTCCAAGCTGTCTGCACAGAGCCCGACACGGGGCTCGAACCCACGAATGCGAGATCATGACCTGAGCTGGGAGTCGGACGCTTAATCAACTGAGCCACCCAGGCGCCCCGCCACCTCCTCAATATTCAATGAAATCCACTTCCTCTGTGTTCTATTGGCATCTGAGCTTGCTTTCTCCTTTAATGCCCTGTCAAGCAGGGTCCGTGGTCCCAGCGGTTCATTTTTAGGGAGTGGTTCTGTCCTTCCAGAGAGATTTTCACCGGGTGTTTTTTTGAGAGCCCTGAGGGCTCAGGTCTCTCTAGCAGCCTCACACCTCCTCCAGTGTCCTCGCCCGTTGTCAACCACAAATCAGAGCCTGTAAAGCACCTCCCAACTGTAACGGTTGTTATCCGATATGCCTACAAAGTTCTTTACTCCAGGCGGGGACCCCTCCTTTTGAGGGTGAATACTTGTAGGAAAGTTCCCTCCTATTCTCACCTCTGCTTCCTCCTGTACAGCTGCTGTTCGGATCCCTAAGTCCCCCTGCTGCTGGCAGTTCAATATTTGGGGATTCATGGGCCCTCCGTCAGCTAGCTGGAGCTCTGGTTTTCCTTTTGCTTTCCTGCTTTCTCTATTTCTGTTAGGGGTTAAGGAAGATTCCCAAACTACACTCTCCCTGTCGTGCTTTCCTTTTCAAGTAAGTTTAATTCATTTGTAGAGGGGAAGAAAGAAGTGATGTGGATATGAAAGATGTTGACTGTGTCCGGAGGCTGCCCCAGGCAATGATGCCCCTCCGTGCTCCAATCGCTACTCTAACCGTTCAAACAGTAGCGGGACATCAACAGGGGGGCACTACCAGAAGCCACAGTTCCTAGAGGACATGTCAATCTCTTTCCTCCACCCTTAAATACAGTTTACTGGGTGACACAATAGGAAAAAATCTTTAGGGATTTGACTGAAAACATCTTATTTTCTGGATTATCTATCTATCTATCTATCTATCTATCTATCTATCTATCTATCTACTGTAAGAGTATGAGTTGGGGAGGGGCAGAGGGAGAGGGAGAGAGAGGATCCCATGCAGGCTCCACACCCAGCACACAGCCCGACCGAGGGCTAGATCTCACGACTGTGAGATCATGCCCTGAGCCGAAATCCAGAGTCGGACCCTCAACCAACCGACTAAGCCACCCGGGCGCCCCTGGATTATTTACTGCATGAACAGTATCTGTGGCTCCTTAGAGAAAATCTGTGCTGGTTAATTTTATGGGCCAACCTGACTGGGCCATGGGGACCTCAGATATTTGATTAAACATTATTCTGGGTTTGTCTGTGAGGTTTGGGATGAGATTAACACTTCAGTTGAAGGCAGAAATCTCCTGCCTTTGGACTCGGCTTGGGACTACGCCATTGGCTTTCCTGGTTCTCAGGCCTCTGGACAGCAGATGTGGGGACTTCTCAGCCTCCATAATCACAGAAGCCAATTCTTTATAACCAATAAATCTCTTTTCTCTCTCTCTCTCTCTCTCCCTCTCTCTCTCTCTCCACATACACACATACACACACACACACACCTATATATTCTGTTTCTGTGAAGAACTCTAACACAAAACCTTTATTCTAGTACCTCATCACTCTGTGACAAGAACTCTCTTTTTAAAAAAAAGTTTGTTCATTTTGAGAAAGAAAGAGAGAGAGAGAGAGAGAGCGAGCACAGGAGAGGGGCAGAAAGATAGGGAGAGGGAGAAACCCAAGCAGGCTCTGCCATGTCGGTGCAGAGCCAGACGCAGGGCTCGATCTCATGAACCGTGAGATCGTGACATGCGCTGAAATCAAGAGGTGGACACTTAACCAACGGAGCCACCCAGGCGCCCCAAGAATTATCTTGTTTTAACCCAATACGAAAGAAAAATTAACAATGCTAATAATAATAAACCACAATTACTAAGGGCTTACCATGAAGCAGGCACTATGCTAAACGTTATTTTTAATGCTTACTTATTTTTGAGAGAGCAAGAGTGGGGGAGGGGCAGAGAGAATGGGGGACAGGGGACCCAAAGCGGGCTCTGCACTGACAGCAGAGAGCCCGACGCAGGGCCGGAACTCACGAACTGCGAGATCGTGACCTGAGCCGAAGCCGGATGCTCAACCGACTGAGTCACCCAGGCGCCCCTCTGCTGAACACTGGACAGTGTCATTTAGGCCTCACAAAACCCTAGGTGGGCAGTATTATTATTTCCGCTAATTCAGAGATGAGAAAACGGGTCTGATGGGCTGCTTTCTGCTACAGCATCCAAACTCCTAAAATCTCAGTGGTCGAACGCAGGAGCAGTTTTATCCATCATTCCTGTGACACGTCCACTGGGGGGCTGGCACCGGAGGCCTGTGGTCACACCAGTCACTCAGGGACGCAAGACTGCTAGAGGCTGGTCTCAATGGATGGGCAGCCCAGGAGACGTGGGGCCCAGGACGTTATCAATCAGGGTCCTGGCAGGAAACAGCACCCTCGAACTGAGCAACTTGAGAAGCGTTTAATAAAGGGATTATTTACAGCAGTGTGGGCAAACTGTGGGGAAACCACAAGAGAGAGAGGACAGCACGTGCGGGTGAAAACGGGGAGCTTTTATACCATCCCTCGGCCTGGAGGGTCCAGAGGAGGCGTGACTCTGCCGAACCAGGAGCTGGTCTATGTCTCCACCCTCCTTCTGGTCTCCCACTGGTGCTCCCCTGTGGACACGTCCCAGGAGAAACCAGCCGGCAAAGGGACTTTGAAATCTTCCACACAAACCAGCCTCTTGGTGCCAAAAGGAGGGTGGTGAGTAAATCTGGAGGGGCAAAGAGGAGCCATCCCACGTAGCCGCCAACTGGCTATGAGAGCTTAGCACACAGCAAAGTCCAAAGATTTAGTGAAGTGGGGGGTTTAAGCTCTGTGATTTTCCAGAAGCCCCGTGACTTTATTTTCTTTTTAGAAATGTTTTTTTTTTTTAAATTTTTTTACAGTTTATTTTGAGAGAGAGAGGGAGAGGGCGCACACATGAGGAAGGGGCAGAGAGAAAGAGGGAGAGAGAGAGAATCCCAAGCAGGCTCCGTACCACCAGCGTGGAGCCTGATGTGGGGCTCGAACCCACGAACTAGGAGATCATGACCTGAGCTGAAGTCAGATGCTTAACCACCTGAGCCACCCAGGCGCCCCCCTTTTGACTTTAAACACTATTTTCCTAAAATACTAGTTAGTGGAAGTAAAAAAAAAAAAAAAAAAAAAACAACAGTTAACTCACCCATAACCATAAAGGCTAGCTTGCATAATTAATACTAATCACAATGAACATTTACACAGCCCTGCTCTGAATGTGGCTGCTCTGGTTTTCAGTCTCTCATCCTCCCCGCCCGTCACTTTATAAAACAAGGCACGAACCCCGCAGTGCCCCTTCTGAGCAAGCCTGTGCACGGCCAAGAGGAAGGAGCACTGTGGGTATGGACCACCAGAAGATGACGGGGCGGGGGTGACATACTGCGTGAGTGGCCTCTCAAGGCGGGGAGTAAACAGACTGCTCCCCTGTACAGTGGGACCCCCGAAATCAGGGACAGCAGGATCACAACAGCTGTTTCTAACCGGGCGCGGACTAAGGAATGACGAGTAGTTGACCGAAGGCCTCTGGTACGGGTATCTAAAAAGTAGCGGGGGTAAAATAAAAGAGCAGACAGAGGAAGAAGGGAAAATCAAGAACCGGGATTTGTTCCTTCGACTAACTTGGCCTGAACACTTCACGTGTGTACTAAAGGGCACTTAGCACTTGCAAACCCTCAGTACACAGTGGTGAGTAGCGTTAAGTACAAAATAGGCTCGACTCAAGAGCCGTGGGCGCGAGTCACTGGAGGAGGTAGGGGAGTGCGTGTAGGCAGGTGGCAGATGGGACCTGAGCCTCAAAAGACAAGCAAGAGACTGACTGGGCAGCCCGGGTGATGCGACTAGAAAATTACTGGCGCCACCGATCACCGATTTGGAAACCTGTGTCGACATTTCAGAAAGATTTCCACTAAAAAGTAGTTAAAGTTAATGTCCTAGGGGCACCTGGGTGGCTCAGTTGGTTAAGCGTCCGACTTCGGCTCAGGTCATGATCTCATGGTCCGTGAGTTCGAGCCCCGCGTCGGGCTCTGTGCCGACAGCTCAGAGCCTGGAGCCTGTTTCAGATTCTGTGTCTCCCTCTCTCTCTGATCCTCTCCCATTCATGCTCTGTCTCTCTCTGTCTCAAAAATAAATAAACGTTAAAAAAAAATAAAAAAAAAATAAATAAAATAAAAAAACCTAGAGGGGGGGTGCCTGGCTGGCTTGGTTGGTAGAGCACGCAACTTTTGATCTCAGGGTCATGAGTTCGAGTCCCATGTTGGGTGTAGAGATGGCTACAAAAAGAAATAAGCTTGGGGCGCCTGGGTGGCGCAGTCGGTTAAGCGTCCGTCTTCAGCCAGGTCACGATCTCGCGGTCCGTGAGTTTGAGCCCCGCGTTGGGCTCTGGGCTGATGGCTCAGAGCCTGGAGCCTGTTTCCGATTCTGTGTCTCCCTCTCTCTCTGCCCCTCCCCCGTTCATGCTCTGTCTCTCTCTGTCCCAAAAATAAATAAAAAAAAAAAACGTTGAAAAAAAAAAAAGAAATAAGCTTAAAAACAAAACAAAACAGAACCGGGATAGCGAAACCAAAAGGAGAGACCATTTTTTTTTTTAAATGGGGAAAACAAGGAAATTTCTGCCTGAGCCAGATGTGGATAGAGACCAACGTGATTAGCAGATGCTATGGTCAGTGCTTTATACCTGTTAGTTCATTTACTATTCGCAATAGCCCTGGGAAATAGATATCATTACTCCTTCCTCATGAATGCAGCAACTGACATGGAGCAGAGAAAGTGTGCCCATGCCACCCTGGTCAGTGACTGGCAGGGCTGGAGCTCAAACTTACCCCTGTAACTCCACACCCCGCGCTCTTTCTCAAAAACCAGGGTGCTTCAACCAGCCAAGCCTTCGATATCAATTTGCTTAGTGCTTTTAATAAGTTATGGGGCTAAGAGAGGTCAATGGTTTTGGAACAGTGATGTTTTTCAGACCCATACGACTGTCTAGGGCCGTGCCACCCAATATGGTAGCCACTGGGCACAGGTAGCTATTTAAGTTGCTTAACATGAAATAAAATTTTAAAATCGGTTCTTCAGTTGCATTACCCCATATTTTAAGTGCTCAATAGCCACATGTGGCTACTGGCTACCATACTGGACTGGGCACAGAACATAGAACATTTCCACCATCGCACTGACCTAAGGGACTCCCCCGAGAGGTGGTGCAGTTGTGTGGTAGGGAGAATCTTAGTAGCTTTAAAATCACTGCTGTCCAGAAGGTTAGCGGGCCTTTCCACCGCCACTCTTGGGCCTCCACCATGTCTCTGCAAATTCTTTGCCTACGATGTACTCTCGGGGGTTGACATTATAGGAAGGAATAGCTGTGACTACTTTATGCGAACTGATTTAATTGTAGGTTCTACCTTTGAGAGGAGAGGGTTTCTGTTTGTTTTTGAGCTGCGGAGGAAGGGGGCATATAATAATTCCACTTTTAAGAACTGGCTCAACTAACGCTTGAAAAATACAAGGTAAGAGATTTATTAATAGGAACCAGGTCACGGAGCAAAGGAGTTTACAAATAACATTACATTCACTCCAGTGGTACCAGAGTACATTTCCACTACAAAAAGGGCTTATTTATTTTTAATTTTATTTTATTTTATTTTTTATTTTTTATTATTTTAAAAAAAAAAATTTTTTTTTCAACGTTTATTTATTTTTGGGACAGAGAGAGACAGAGCATGAACGGGCGAGGGGCAGAGAGAGAGGGAGACACAGAATCGGAAACAGGCTCCAGGCTCTGAGCCATCAGCCCAGAGCCCAACGCGGGGCTCGAACTCACGGACCGCGAGATCGTGACCTGGCTGAAGTCGGACGCTTAACCGACTGCGCCACCCAGGCGCCCCTTTAATTTTATTTTAGAGAGAGAGAGTGCCAGTGGGGGAGAGGGGCAGAGAGAGAGAGAGAGAGAGAGAGAGAATCCTAAGCGGGACCCACGCTCAGCACAGAGCCCGACATGACCCTGAGCCGAAATCAAGAGTCTGACCCTCAACCGACTGAGTCACCCAGGCGCCCCAAGAAAAGGCCTTATTTAAATGAAATGATGTATTTCCGGGGCACCTGGGTGGCTCAGTCAGTTGAGGGTCCGACTTTGGCTCAGGTCATGATCTCACGGTTCGTGAGTTCGAGCCCCGCGTCGGGCTCTGTGCGGACATCTCAGAGCCTGGAGCCTGCTTCGGATTCTGTGTCTCCTCTCTCTCTGGCCCTCCCCTGCTTGTGCGTTCTCTCTCTCTCTGTCTCTCAAAAATAAATAAATAAACATTAAAGAAAAAAAAAAAAAGAAATGATGTATTTCCTAAATGAGGCCAAAGGCAAGCCACGGAGGAAGAAGACCGTCTTGGTGCGGAAATTATGACCACATTAGACATTCTGAAATGAAAGACAAAAGGGAAAGAAATACAGGTGGAAGCAACCCAAGTGTCCCGTTGCCGATGGACAGATAAACAAAACGTGGTATATATGCACAATGGAATATTATTCAGCTTTGACACCTGCGACAACAGAAATGAACCTTGAAGATGTTACGCTGAGTGAAATAAGCCCAGCACAAGAAGACAAGCGCTGTACGATTCCACTTCTCTAACATATCTACGGTAGTCGAAGTCACAGGTTCAGAAAGCAGGATGGTCGGTTACCAGGGACTGGAGGGAGGTGCAAACGGGGGGAGTCACTGTTTAACGGGTACAGAGTTCCAGCGGTGCAAAATGACAGCCGGGAGCCTGCTTGGGATGCTCTCTCTCTGCCCCGTCCCCTACTCCCATGTACCCAACCTCATAACAAATAAATTTTTAAAAATTAAAAAAAAGAAATAAAAGGGAAACGCACACCCTTCTTACAAAAGCCATCTACCTCTGTTAGACCACTTCCGGTCTCTTCCTCCACCATTCCGTGCTACTTCTATTTAGTCTCTGTACCGCAACCAGAGTTAACGATCGCTCTGTACGTTTTAAGATGTAACTACTAGAATATCAGAATGACGAAGCCAATATGTGCAAAATACCTGGGTCAGTGGCAGAGATGATGGCTCCGAAAAAGAGACAGTCTGTGTAGTAAAACTTATCCGAGAGCTGCCCCACGACCTTCATGAGCTTCACTACACCGTACATGAGATTCCTGTAAGAAGGGAAGGTAAACTGCGTCAGAAGAGGAAACGAGACCCCGCCTGGGTAGCCTAGCCGACACACGAACCGAGCAGCACCGGAATACCGTAGTTCGAGAGTGATCTGTGAAAACATCGGGCAGCTGTTGTGGTTGGACACTCTCACCAGGAACACGTGCGGATAAGGCTTTGGCACCAACAAATGGTTTGCAGTTAACGTCGTGGCGCTGACACATCTGAATGCCTACTCGATTTCTCAAAGTTGTGCTTACTCACAGCTATAAAGCGCGGGCCTCGGTTAGCAACGACTTTAAGGCAGAGGAAGAACGCTGCATCGTGGGTGATAGATTGCCACGAAACTCACAGGGTTCTAAGACAGTGTAACGCTGCGGAAATGAGTGCACAGGGTGAAGCTGGAGAGAGAGAGAAAAACCGGGTGGGCCACAGAGGTCTAAGCATTCCACCTTCTCGGCTGGGACGGGTTTCCAAATTCTCTAAATGTGGTAGTGAAATACCAGTGCACCCATTGACACATGCGGCCTCTCCTTCTCTGCTTGTACTGTGCAGGATGCGCCATGGCCCGAGACAGGCCACCAAGTTAAACATTTCAACTTGGCTACAGCACACTTCCTACAGGAGAGCTCACAAAATGGGAGGAGTGAGGAGTGTTCAAAGGCCTAGTACATGTCACTAAGGGTGTGTGTGTGTGTGTGTGTGTGTGGTGATGGCAGCTGCAGGGGTTAGGGGAGTAAAAATAACCACAGAATAGACTCATTGTACGCTACAGCTAAGGCTCTCATCATGATACTCTTGCTGGTAAGGGCCACGTCGTGGCTCCTCTCCTTTGCACCCCGGACGCCCAGAACGATACACTGTTCAATTTTAATTCCCAGTAACTCTGAGATACACTTTTGATTTGCCTTGTGTTGTTCGTCAATTACCTTTCAAACATTTCCTGAGAACCACACGTGCCTCACCCTTTCCTTCTCCCCCAGACTTAAGACTCGGGCGCTGGGCTTCTCTCTGGCGGCCTTTTCCCATCTGGCCACCCATGCCAGTAATCTAAGCTGTCACTCTTCCATGGCTCGTCTCTCTCAAAAAGGACAAAGCCTGAGCCCCTTCTATTCTGGCCACATGGAAGGCCCTGGCCTTGTATCTCCAGCTTTCCGGCTAAGTTTTTAAAAATTAACTAAGGTCCACACTTTCTTCAGATTTTCTCAGCTTTTACCTAACGTCCCTTTTCTGTTCCAGGATCCCAGCCAGGATACCACACGACACTGAGCCCTCATGTCTCTTTAGTCTCCTCCTGGCTGTGACAATCTCTCAGACCTCGTGTGGTTTTTGATGACCTTGGCAGTTTTGAGGAGCACTGGTCAGGCGCTCTGTAGAATGTCCCTCAGCTGGGACGCGTTGGACTTTTTTCTCATGACTACACCAAGGTAATGTGTTTGGCGGGGGGTAAAGTGCCACTGTCATCACAAACATCAAGGGGGCAGAGTATCAGTGCGATTTACCACTACTGCCTGCAAACCCCCCTCCCTGTACTCCGTGGAAGGAAGGAAATCACTGCGAACAGCCTGCAAACAGAGCAGGAGGGGAGGTACATTCCTTCACCTGCAGGGTGGGGGCGGGGATCGACATACCTTATTTGGAACTCTTCTGCACAGGAGATCCGTCACCTCTCCCCCATTTATTTATTCTCCCAATCATTTATTTATTTTTTTATTTTATTTAAATGTTTAATGTTTATTTATTCTTGAGAGAGACAGAGCATGAGCAGGGGAAGGGCAGAGAGAGAGAGAGGGAGACACAGAATCCGAAGCAGGGTCCAGGCTCCGAGGTGTCAGCACAGAGCCCGACACAGGGCTTGAACCCACAAGCCGTGAGCTCACGACCTGAGCCGAAGTCGGACGCCCAACCGACTGAGCCACCCAGGCGCCCCTCGCCCAATCAGCAGTGTCTACATCAGTAGACACTCAGAGGTTTGCTTCATGGTTTGGGACCAGTACGATGTTATTTTGTTGTTCTTTGGCCATTGGCCTTGGGGGAACTTTCAGGTTGGCTCTGTGTCTCTTTGACATGCTCTAAGTTCTTCCATGTGTCTGTTTTCTGGGCGCTTTCTTGCTTTTTTTGGCACTGTGCTATCTATGCCCTGTTCTTATCTCATGTATTTGCTGCCCTAGCCCTAGAATCTGCGATTTCTGCAAGGCGTCCTGCTTCTTTTTATTGGAGAATGTTATCAGGAATCAAGATTGGGGGACTAGGTGTAATTTTATTTCATTTTAATTAAGCCTAGTCTTAATTTAAATAGCTATGTGTCATAAACATCGAAACATCATCATAAACATCAAAATCCTGGGCTCTGCTGGTGTTCAGGGGCTGGGGTGGGGGTCAGGGGACACGGGGAGATGTTGCTCAAAGGGAACAAACTTCCGGTTAGATGATTAACAAGTTTGGGGATCTAACGTACGACATGGTGATTATAGCTAATAATACTGTATTGCATACTTGAATTTTGCTAAGAGAGTAGGTCTCAAATGTTCTCATCACAAGAAAGAAATGGTAACGATGTGACAGGCTGAAGGTGGTAGCTAATACGATGGTGGTAATGACTGTGCAATTTCTAAATGTATCAAATCAACGCACTGTCCACTTGAAGCTCCCAGGATGGAATGTGTCAAGTGTATTTCAGTACAGCTGGGGAAAACACCAACTCTGTGGACCCATGTGGATCTCATCTCTTTGGGAATGTTAATTTGGTTAATGACAAAGAGCAACTTACCCAATAATGAAGCAGGAAACGGCAGTCCCCAAGAAAGCGTAAGCCAGAATAGACCCGAGATTTCTGAAAAAGTGTCTCTACAGAAAACAAAAGGCAGGAATCACATTGTGATTTTTTGATACTGAGCATGAGAAACACAGTAAAAGTCTCTTGAAAGTGAGACTTTACTTACTGCCTCCATTATAACAAGTAAGAAGTGAAATTACTCCTGAATAAAGCTGTTTAGCTATAAACATTGTGGTTTTAAAATATCCCTTGTCCCACTAATCACTGAGGAAACAAGAAAGTGTATGTGAGAGAGTGAGTGAGTGAGTGTAAGTAGACCAATCATTTTCATAGATTTAGCCCAATCTATTTACTGGTAACTTCTGGTGGTGGTGTACCTTAGATCATTACAGATATAAGTTTCAAACTGATAAAGTATGAAAGTGCTGTCTAAGGAGCTTTCTGCTAAATTCAGTATCAGAAAACAGTGTCCTCAGTATCCGCCTCATGGCATCGGAAATATCTCCTGATATTCTTCTGGATTTATCTTTGCAGCCTGGGAAAGAGGGCCAATAAAAACAGAAGTGGAGAACTGAAACATAGGTAGCTCCGTTTAATCTGGGCCCATGTGTAAGTTTATATATATATGTGTATAAGTTTATATGCTTATACCAGTGTAAGATCTAGCAATTATTCAGAAATAGATGGCAAAATTGCAATGCTCTCAATGCTTCTGTACATTCACTGGTTACCTTCACACACACACACACACACACACACACACACACACACACACACACACGGCTTTAGCTCTTATAAGTTATTATGCCCATGGGACATTCTGATGTGGAAAGTCCCTGTCCTTGGGGTTCTTAGGACCCTGAGCCATGGTTCTTACTCGTCAAGGCATAAGCTGCTCTCATCGGGGCAATGAGAACTATTTAACAAAACCAGACGAACCATAAACCCCCAAACACCCTAATTCAATAGGGGCCAGGAAGACTTCATCTAAGAATTTTAAAAGGCAGGAGAGTCCCAGTGTACCAGCTGAGCGACATCAGGGAAAGACAGGGCTTGGAAAGAACTCAGCATGATCAAAGCAGCCACCACGAAGTGCCCAGTGCTTGGCCCTCTCTGAAGCTGTGAAGAAGGTGTCAAGGAAGGCCTAGGGCCCCTAAGCCACCTGCTCAGAAGAGAATCCTCCAAGGGCTTGCCACACCAGCAGTCACCAAATGGGGGTGCTGCCTGTATATATTATGCACACATTATGTCTGCCTTTTAAATCAGTCACTGTCTCCAGTCTTTTTTTTTTTTTGCTTTCTTCTGGGTAACCATCCCTAGGGTTACTTTGAATATGTTAAGTAAATTCATATGCGTGATTATTTTCCCAAACAAAACATTAGGAATATAAATCTGCCACCCCAAACACCCCCATGCCATATCCTAAAATCTCTCACACACACACACACGCACACACACACACACACACACGCACGCACACACACACAAACTACCCGTCTCTGTTCGTATTTGCTGATATGAATTGGCATACCTTGAAAAGAAAGGTATGCCAGGCCACTTATTTGTGTCTCATTACACTCAGTACTTAATTATGTGCCTCACAGCTTCCAAAGTGCTTTCACATACAGTGTAGATGCAAGACGTCGAAGGGCTCCAGAACCACATCCTCGTAGGGAAGAAAGCACAGCACCTCCTGGCCCTAGGACCGGATTCTGGTGGAATCCTCTGTCTTTCACCCTGTTCTCATTTGGCCAGTCATGTGTGGCTCCCCATGGCCGGGACCGAATCAAAGCTAATTCCAATGATCGTTTGTTCAGGTTAGGGGGAAAAAAAAAAGGCCCAAGTCCCCCTGATAACTATATGTGCATAGGTCAAAGGGTCTGAATATCTGTCTCCGTAGCTACCTTTAAGTGGTGAGTTATTACACATTTAATTGATAACAGGTTTAATCACAGGTGGCAAAACCAGACAAAACCCAGCTATTTCAGTGCCTTTATAAGGACTATCTAAAAAGGAAAGTGACTGAATGAACAGTAGGCAGCCTGAAAGACTGCCATCTTAAAAACTTAGGCTCAGGTGGTTGACTGTTGCTTTCGGCTCAGGTCGTGATCTCACAGTTCATGAGTTCGAGCCCCGCGTCGGGCTCTGTGCTGCCAGCTCGGAGCCTGGAGCCTGCCTCGGATTCTGTGTCTCCCTCTCTCTCTCTGCCCCTCCCCCGCTCGTGCTCTGTCTCTCTCTCTCTCTCTCTCTCTCTCAAAAATAAACATTTAAAACATGTTTGAAAAATAAAATTAAATTAAAAAAATAAAAACAACTTAAATTGGTAACTGGCAAAGCCTGTTATTTGTTCTCCTTCTGAGGAAATAAGTCTGATACAGGGAAGGCTCTGTAGAACCCAAAGTGTTTTTCAGCCATTAGAGCAGCTCTTACAACCAGTGATTTGGTTCCATTTATTTATTTATTTATTTATTTAGACAGACAGACAGACAGACAGACACAGACAGAGTGTGCAAGTGGGGGAGGGACAAAGAGGAACAGACACAATCTGCCATGGGGCTCGAACTCAGGAACCATGAGATCACGACCTGAGCCGAAATCACAAATTGGGCGCTTAACTGCTTAACTCACTGAGCCATCCAGGTGCCATACCTTATGTAACTGTAGTACAATATCAAAACCAGGAAACTGGGGGCGCCTGGGTGGCTCAGTCAGTTAAGCATCCGATTTTGGCTCAGCTCATGATCTCGTTGTTTGTGGGTTCGAGCCCCGCGTCTGGCTCTGTGCTGACAGCTCGGAGCCTGGAGCCTGCTGTGGATTTTGTGTCTCCCTCTCTCTCTCTGCCCCTCCCCTGCTCAGGCTCTGTCTCTGTCTCTCTCTCAAAAACAAATAAACGTTAAAAAAATAGTTCTATGTCATTTTATCACGTGTAGACTTGCGTATCCATTGCTGTATCAGGATACAGAACTTTTCCATCACCACAAAGATCTCTTTCAGGCTGTCCTTTTATAGCCACACTCCCTACCTCTACCATCCCCAGCCCGAGGCAGCCACTAATTTGTTCCCCGTCCCTATACTTTTGTCATTTCTAGAATGCTATTACATGAAATCATACAGTCCGTGATCTTTTGAGGTTGGATTTTTTTTCCCACTCACCATAATGCCTGTGAGATCCATCCAAATTATTGCGTGTGTCAATAGCTTGTTCTATTTTATTGCCGAATAGTATTCCATGGTATGGGTGTTTGATTAACCGTTCACGTATTGCAAGATATTTTGGTTGTTTCCAGTTCGGGGCTGTTACAAATAAAATTGCTACGGAGAATTGTGCCCAGGTTTTTGTGCAAACGTAAGTTTTCATCTCTCTGGGATAAACCCTCGGGAATTAAATGGCTGGGTCGTATGGTGATTGCAACTTTGGTTTTATAGGAACCTGAAACTGTTTTCCTGAGAGGCTACACCATTTTATATTCCTACCGGCAATGTGGGAGCACTCCAGATTTTAAAAGAGAAACCAATCACTGATGATGAGACAAATATAGTCTCTGAGTGGGTGCAGAACACAGTGATAAGCAATCTGGGAGAAGGGAAAAACTAGAAAATTGTGTAGGTACATGAACACAGAGACTCCCATGCTTTAAGAAATACTGGCAAAAATCTCTTACCTTCTTTAAACTGTAGCCGGCATGGAAAATAATCGGAGGCAGGAGAATGTTGAAAAAGACCTCTGGATCAAACGTTACCTGAAAGTTTAAAAAGAAAAAAAGTCAATTTCCAGTTTAGTACCAGTTGGTGCTATAATATTTGCTTAATATTTTAAGCCACTGACTAAAGTTTCAATGTTTAAAGCAAATAAGACAGATGTGAAAAATCATGGACTCATCACAACAGAGAAGCCACTCCTGCTCTTGGTGTGTTGTTTAATACATATTAAGAAACAACAGTTTGGGGCACCTGGGTGGCTCAGTCGGTTAAACGTCAGACTTTGGCTCAGGTCATGATCACACAGTTCGTGGGTTCGAGCCCCTGCGTCGGGCTCTGTGCTGACGGCTCAGAGCCTGGAGCCTGCTTTAGATTCTGTGTCTCCTTCTCTCTCTCTCTGCCCCTCCGCCACTCGTGCTCTGTCTCTCTCTCCCTCAAAAATAAATAATCATTTAAAAAATTAAAAAAAACAACAACAGTTCAGTGCGATCTGAGATTTCCCAGAAAGCTTCGGGCCAATGGTTTGGGGGTTTTTTTGGCCAATGTTTTTAAACAAGAAATAAAAAGCTTGATTTTTATCAAACCTTTATTCAAGGTTCCACTGCAATAGAAGATGCTGTCATGGTTCTTTATTAATTTTCTGGATCCTCCCACAGATTCATTTATAGACATAATTCTACTGAATTTAAGTCTCTTTTGAGGACCAGCCTTTTGTGAGACTTGATGTTGCCTGGATCAAAGTCTACAATGACACTAGAGGCTTTCTGAACATCAACATAAAAATTCAACAGCTCTAGGGTGACTGAAATTACCTTCTAGGCTTGATACGGGGAAATCACCCTGAAACTATTATAAAAGAGCAAAATCTTATCACATCTAGAGAAGAATGAAGCAGTCTATAAACCTCCCAAACTTCAAGAATTTGTTCATGTTGGCAGATGGACGGGCTCTTACTGAAATTAACCTTAAAGCTTCACTTTAATTATTAAAAGCCAAGTTAGCATGTCTCTTTAGAAACTGGAAATGTTAAGCAGCCTAATTAAAACTGCAATGCTTCTGGGCACCTGGGTGGCTCAGATGGTGAAGCATCCGACTTTGGCTCGGGTCATGATCTCGCGGTTCGGGGGTTCGAGCCCCGCGTCGGGTTCTGTGCTGACAGCTCGGGAGCCTGGAGCCTCCTTCGGATTCTGTGTCTCCCTCTCTCTCTGCCCCTCCCCCACTCCCACTCTGTCTCTTTCTTTCTCCAAAATAAAATAATCATAAAAAAAGAAAAAGCTTCCTAAGCCAAACTGAGAGCCAGGAATGTTACCAATGCTCCAGGAGTCTGAAAGGATTTCTCTTGCCAAGGTCGACATGGAGTCGGAAAGTCAAACACCCCTGGCAGGGCAGCAGTGGCTGAGTGTCCCCAGCTCACCTTCCTCAATATGTCATTCTGCTCTACGCTGTTGATCTTGCCAGGGCCGATTTCTCCTTTCAGGGTGTATTCGAAGAACTTCCCACTGACGTTCACTAATAAGGTGCTGAAGGCCCTGTCTTCCTGAGTACAGCTCACTGACTTGTCATGACCACCGGTGGCAGGGGTGCCATACCTCAGGATCACGCCCACGATGAGCCCTGCAACAGAGTGGGAGAAAAAACAAAAAACCACATCAGGCCTGGGGAAAGACAGACAGAGAGCAGGGAAAGAGTGACACGGTCGACCGGCAACAACGAAGAAGCCCCAGGAGTCATCTCGGAGCCCAGGGACAAGGTGTGTATTTAAGAGCGGCGGCGTAGTCCTTCCGAAGGGTTAACATCCTCTCGTACAAGTCCCTCGGCCACCCGGAGGATGAGGTAGGACAGTACCTTCCCTGGTTATTACGGCGCCGAGTAATTTTCACGAGTGATCACATCTCACTCCTCGGGCTTTTGGCGGAGGAACATGCAGTGATAAGGAGCACAGTGTTTTTCTGCCAAGGACAGCAACAAAGCACAGCCTCTGAGCTTTGATCTGGTCCGGCAGCCTTCAGGCCAGTCCTGCTGCCGTCTGCCAGCACAGACTGGGCCGCAGGAATTTCTAGCTCTTCCAAATGTAACGTTGCTTTGCCATACACCAGAGGGAGGGGGAAGGGGGTATAAAAAAAAAAAAAAAAGAATGAAAGAAAAGAAATGCTTTGGTTTAGGTCGCTTCAAGTACTGGGTGGAGGAAGTCATTACGTCCCTTGGGGAGCTGCACAGCACAGTGCAAATGCTTGCAATCATGACTCAAAGGGTGTAGAGCTGGCTTCTTGGACCTGTGGCTCTAATACAGCTCAGATAATTAGCTGCAAGTCTTATTTTTTTTTTAATGTGTATTTATTTTTGAGACAGAGAGAGACAGAGCGCGAGCAGAGGAGGGGCAGAAAGAGAGGGAGACTCAGAACCTGAAGCAGGCTCTAGGCTCCGAACTGTCAGCACAGAGCCGGATGAGGGGCTCGAACTCACGAACCGTGAGATCATGACCTGAGCCGAAGTCAGACACTTAACCGACTGAGCCGCCCAGGTGCCCCCTAGCTGCAAGCCTTTAAGTCTCATACCATTCTTAGGAGGGGTTTCCCATTAGGAAAAAACAAAAACAAAAACAAACCCCAGCAAAATCGTGTAGAAGCATCTGATTCCACAGTGAAGGAATGTTGTCCCCCTGGTCCTGGACATGTGACATGTGAAGAAAACATAAATCACCACGAGACACTTTCTATGATTCTCTTTTAGGAGGAAACCTTCAAATCTCTCTCCGTATTCCATTCTTCGCTAGCAGTGTTAAAAGACAGAATGGTAAAATGCTGTGCCATCTCATTTTGCCATTAATGGAGAAAGTTCTGTGAGAACAATGTTTACTGTATTCTGTGCATAATGTTCTATAATGTCTCTTATCACCAAGACATAGGAGAACCCACAAGACATTGCTGAAGAATAATATATGAAATCTAGAAAAAACACAGGTCCTTTAGCCAAACTCTGTCTGTACTGCATTATTAATTATTATTATTATTATTGGGGCACCTGGGTGGCTCAGTCGGTTAAGCGTCTGACTGCGGCTCAGGTCATGATCTCGCGGTTTGTGGGTTGGAGCCCCGCGTCGGGCTCTCTACTGACAGCTTAGAACCTGGAGCCTGCTTTGGATTCTGTCTCTCCCTCTCTCTCTGCCCCTCCCCTGCTCACGCTCTGTCTCTCCCTGTCTCAAAAATAAATAAACATTTATTATTATTTTTTCCTTCCCCTCCCCATGGCCTTCTGTTAAGTTTCTCAGGATCCACATAAGAGTGAAACCATATGGTATCTGTCTTTCTCTGTATGGCTTATTTCACTTAGCATCACACTCTCCAGTTCCATCCACGTTGCTACAAAGGGCCATATTTCGTTCTTTCTCATTGCCACGTAGTACTCCATTGTGTATATAAACCACAATGTCTTCATCCATTCATCAGTAGATGGACATTTAGGCTCTTTTCATAACTTGGCTACTGTTGAAGGTGCTGCTATAAACAAAGAGGTTAGAAAGGGAGGGAGCCAAAACATAAGAGACTCTTAAAAACTGAGAACAAACTGAGGGTTGATGGGGGGTGGGAGGGAGGAGAGGGTGGGTGATGGGTATTGAGGAGGGCACCTGTTGGGATGAGCACTGGGTGTTGTATGGAAACCAATTTGACAATAAATTTCATATTAGAAAAAAAGAAAGAAAGAAAGAAAGAAAGAAAGAAAGAAAGAAAGAAACATACATTTAAAAAAATCTTTAAAAACATGTCAGCTGGTGAAGAAAGAATCCCTGACTTCACAGGCATAGGACTAATATCAGGGAAGAATTTCGTTTTAAACTTTTTTTTTTTTTAATTTTTTTTTCAACGTTTTTTATTTATTTTTGGGACAGAGAGAGACAGAGCATGAACGGGGGAGGGGCAGAGAGAGAGGGAGACACAGAATCGGAAACAGGCTCCAGGCTCTGAGCCATCAGCCCAGAGCCCGACGCGGGGCTCGAACTCACGGACCGCGAGATCGTGACCTGAGCTGAAGTCGGACGCTTAACCGACTGCGCCACCCAGGCGCCCCTCGTTTTAAACTTTTAAAGAAAGCAAGCATGGATGAAATTCCTTTCACATTTAATAAGCTTAAGACGGCGAGGGGCACTTGGATGGCTCAGTCAGTCAAGTGTCTGACTTTATAGCTCATGATCTCATGCTTCACGAGCTCGAGCCCCACTCTGTGCGGACAGCTTGGAGCCTGGAGCCTGCTTCAGATTTTGTGTCTCCCTCTCTCTCTGCCCCTCTCCTGTTCTCGCTCTCTCTCTCTCTCAAAAATAAATAAAACATTTAAAAAACTTTGTAAAGAAAAAATACCAACTTCCTTCACAACTGCCAACTTTTCTCATTTTTAAAAGAAAGACATAACAACAACAACAACAACAACAACAACAGCAGCAGCAAAATAACCGCTCTCTACAGTTTATATACATGCCCATCCAAAAACTGGTGGTATGAGGAAGGAATTTAATTATGGACAGAGTGTGGTTCAAAAACCCCATGAGGCCATTAAAGAAGTTGGCCTCCATTAGTCTGGTGCCAGTTCCTGCTTTTGTGATTGAAGTTGTTGGGAAGAGAGTCGAGCAAGTCAACACTCAGCTGTAATTCGAGACAGCCATCCACCTGCTGTGATATTCAGATGTCTCTATTAATAAAAGCCTTTGTTAAGGAGCTGGCGAACAGGTGCACGGATACACTGTTCTCCTCTAATGAGATTTCACTTCCATCCTATGAGCCACTGGGAGTAGATGATTGCCAGTTCTGTCTGGCTACCACTGTGGGCTTGTTTGCGGCACCCTCAGAGTTGTTCTCAGCTTGAAAGCTTCATCTAACATGCTGAGAAGAGAAAGCACTTCATTCCACACCCAGTTACACGGTGTGCGAAGAAAGCGAATACAATCTTGAAACGTTTCCATTTGTAATCACTCTCTATTTCCTGCTCTCCGCCTCAGGCAATTACTGATCTACTTTCCTATCTCTCTAGATTGGACGTTCCATATAAATGGAATCATAGGGGCGCCTGGGTGGCTCAGTCGGTTAAACGTCCGACTTCGGCTCAGGTCATGATCTCGCGGTCCGTGAGTTCGAGCCCTGCGTCGGGCTCTGTGCTGACAGCTCAGAGCCTGGAGCCCGTTTCAGATTCTGTGTCTCCCTTTCTCTCTGTCCCTCCCCTGTTCATGCTCTGTCTCTCTCTGTCTCAAAAGTAAATACACGTTTAAAAAAATTAAAACAAAATAAATGGAATCATAAAATAGGGAGCCTTTTGTGTCTGGCTTCTTTCATGGAGCGTCATGTTTTCAAGGTTCACCTGTGTGTAAGGACGGTCTTAGTACTTCATTAGTTTTGATTGCTGAGTAGTATTCCATTGTACGGATATGCCATATTTTGCTTATCCATTCACCAGTGGATAAGCATTTGGGTTGTTTCACTTTTCTGCTATTATGAATAATGCTGCTGTGGATATTTGCATACAAGTCTCTGTGGACATAGGTTTTCATGTCTCTAAGGCAGATACCCAGATACCATTTTGTGACAATCCCTTTCCCCCCTGAGCAATGAATGAGAGTTCTAGTTGCTCCCCACCTGGTAAGTCTTGATAATACACCAGAAAAGCTGTGAATCGCCACACGGCCAGCCTGGGAGTAATACTTCCCTGCCAGAGGATGACTTTGATGAAAGAAGTAAAGTGAGCCCATAGCTCTTTAAGACCCAAGTTCTGTCTTGTCCCGACCAGTATATGAAACACTAAAATAGTGAAAATCAAGCCCGTCGGTCAAGAGTTCGGCCTCCAATCCAATGCCCCTCTTCTTTAGCAGCTGACATTTCTGAGGTTTGATTAAGACCAAGATGGAACACGTTTTTGTGATTCAAAGCCACTATCCGTTATAAGTAGTGTCCCCAAATATGGAATGTCACAGTCAGGAATAAGAAGAAGAAGATTTTAGGTCTTAGATATCTGCTTAACAAAAGCAGACACAGAGAAACCGTTACACTGTCCCATGAAGTTCTTGGAAGAGGTTTTTATTTTTTTTTTAAGTCTATTCATTTATTTTGAGAGAGACCGAGACGGCACGAGTTGGGGAGAGGGAGAAAGAGAGGGAGAGAGAGAATCCCAAGCAGGCTTTGAGCTGCCAGCACACAGCCCGACATGGGGCTCGAACCCACGAAACCGCGAGATCATGACCTGAGCAGAAAGTAAGAGACGCGCACCTGACTGAGCCACCCAGGAGCCCCATCTGGAACAGGTTTTTATTGGAAACTAGGCCCATGGAGGTAGATATGGCTTGATGGCTGAACTTTTTTAAATTTTTTAATTAAAAAAAATGTTTTTAATGTTTTTATTTATTTTTGAGATAGAGAGAGACAGAGCATGAGCAGGGGAGGGGCAGAGGGAGAGGGAGACACAGAATCCGAAGCAGGCTCCAGGCTCTGAGCTGTCAGCACAGAGCCCGATGTGGGGCTCGAACTCACAGAGTGTGAGATCATGACCAGAGCTGAAGTCGGACGCTCAACCGACGGAGCCACCCAGGCGCCCCACGAACTTGATGGCCGAACTTTTACCTAGAGGAGTCCAATATGGTACCCACATGTAGGCTGATTACGGCTCGGAGCCTGGAGCCTGCTTCGGATTCTGGGTCTCCCTCTCTCTCTGCCCCTCCCTTGCTCATTCTCTGTCTCTCTCTCTCCCTCAAAAACAAATAAACATTAAAAAATATTTGAATGCTTTTAAAATAAAATTCACAGATAGGTTTGAGCGGAAGATAATGGGAGGTCAGCAAATCCCTGGATTAGGTCTGAGGACCTTTCAAACTACGGTGCTGGCTTTCTGCTTTAGATCAGGTATATGATTTATTGGCTTCTGCTTCATACTCTGACATTTCCCAAAATCAAGGACAGCACCCGTGGGCTAAGTCGTCCCTCAACACATTTTAATTGCTGTGCTGTATATCTCTCCTTCGATTAAACACATCAATCAAATCCACGTCAATTGCCAAGGGACTAGACTACAAAGGTTACCACAGCAGATTATCACACACTTCCCTGACCTGTCTGCCACTCTTTGAAGGCCCAGCGGAGACCTGCAGATGAGCATCAACTGCCCTTTGAAATAAATTAATCAATCTTTCCTCTGAGCGTCTGCCTGGAAGTCTCTCCCCCACTCTGTCTTTCCCTAGTCATCCCCCACGGGGTTTACTCCGACTTTTCCTTCAAGTCACAATATAGTCCTCACTTCTTCCAGGCAGGGAAGCCCTTCGTGACACCTCAGGACGGGGCACAGTCCACAACCAGGGCTGTTGTCACAGCATTCGACATGAAAGATGCTCCTTGGAATTGTTCAAGGCACACGTACACAACCATATGTGGCCGCCCTCTTCATGAAGCATCTCTAGAACACGGTCCCTCCTGCGCTCTGAATGCCTTTTACCTGCGTGTCCCCCAGCCCCGGGACTAATTTTCCCGAGGGCAATGCTCAGTGAGTGCTCGCCAGCCATTCCTGCACCTGACCCACCATGGCCACGCAATAAATGACGGCAGACGACGGGGACGTTCGTCAGTAGCCATCTGTTAACCAAGAATTACCTCATGTGAGTTATAGAAAAAGATACTTAGTTCTGAACTCTAAGAAAGCAACTACAATTAGTTTCAACCTCTTAGCTGCCATAAAAATCCAAGAACGCCCACACTGATCAGCCTTTAGAATTGGGCCCAAACTAATGACCACAAGTTGAGTACTCTCATGGGTTAAAAACCTTCCAACGGTCTTATGAGGCATATCATGGAATCCACCTTCCTAGAGGCTCTGAAGTTAAGTAACGTTGCAAATAAACAGATGCGCTGATCGTAGTTACCTTAGACAGCCATGAAACTGGGACACACAACAGCAACCACATTTGACGCTCGTGTTACCGGAATCACGGAGGGATGGCGGAGTCTTAAACGGAAAGAAATGCAAACATATGGACACACACGAGTGAGGAGGTAGGGTTTTTGATAACACCGGGGAAAAGAAATGAACAAAATAGAGCTTGTACTTACCTACGTTTTAACTGAGGATGGTCTATTTTTGAAAATTAAAGAAAACAAAACCCATTTAAGAATTCACCTGAATTCAAAGGCTAGCAACCAAAAAAAGTTGTCTGCTGTGGAATGAACTGTGTTCTCTCGAACTTCGTATGCTGAAGCCCGAACCCCACCCCCCCCCCCCCCGCCCATGGGACTGTATTTGGAGATAAGGCTTTTAAGGAGGAAATAAAGGTTAAATGAGGTCATAAGCGCGGCTCTGCTCTGACAGGACTGGTGGCCTTATAAGAAGAGGAAGGGACACCTGCTCCCTCTTCCCGTGCACATGTACACAGAGGAAAGGCCACAGAGGACACAGTGAGAAGGTGGCCATCTGCAAGCCAGGAAGACAGGCCTCACCAGAACCCAACTGGGCCGGCACCGTGATCTTAAGACTTCCAGCCCTCAGAATTGTGGGAAATAAATTTCTCTTGTTTGAGCCACCCAGTCCGTGGTATTTTGTAAACAGCAGCCTGAGCTAATACACTACCTTGCTGAGAAATTCCAGGTGGCTTCTCTAAACTATCAACAATATCCTTTTGGCTAATGCACACCTAACCGCACCACTAGGAAACTTTTCTTTCACAGATGAGATGTTAGGATCCCACTGCTCTAACACAGGGTCCTTAACCCTTACTCCAGAGATGGTTTTTGTCTGTCTTTCTTTTTCCCATATTGACCTCCCGGCATGAACTCAGACTTTTGTAGAAAGTATTATCCTAGGGCACTAAGAAACTACCATACCTCTGTTCTCCCTGGTCAGAACTGATGGGGCCAGACAAGAGATAAATTTCCATTAATGCTTTTAAAACATCATCTTGGGAAGATATTGAGATGTGTTGTGTTTAGAAATCTAGTCGTAGGCCAACAATACATCATTTTTAAAAAATGTTTATTTATTTTGAGAAAGAGAGAGAGAGAGTGAGAGAGAACATGACGAGCAGGGTAGGGGGCAGAGAGAGAGGCAGAGAGGGAATCCCAAGTAGGCTCTGCACTGTCAGTGCTGAGCCCGATGCGGGGCTCAAGCCCACGAACCAGGAGATCCTGAAATCAGGAGTCGGATGCTTAACCAACTGAGCCATCCAGACACCCCCACAATACACAATTTTTAACTCAGATGATCAATGCAACAATTCTAAAAAAGGAGGACAAAGGTTTAAATTTAAATGGATGATTACATATATTAGTAAGTTAGCTATAATAAGACTATAAAAACTTTATTAGGAAATATGTCAGATACCCCAAAATATAAGTAGAATACATATAAGGGGAAAGAGAAATACAATTAGGTAAGAATACATGGGGGTGTTCAAAGGTACTGGTAATTTTCTGTTTCTTAAGCTGGACAATAAATACAGAGCCATTTATTCTACTTTTTAGCTTATATACACTATTTTGTATACTCAATGCAGTTCACAAGAATTTATCAGGATAAGGGCCACCTGGGTGGCTCAGTGGGTTAAGCATCCGACTCTTGATTTCGGCTCAGGTTGTGATCTCCTGGTTCGTGGGATTGAGCCCCGCGTCGGGCTCTGCACTGACAGTGCGGAGCCTGCTTGGGATTCTCTCTCTCCCAGTCTCTCTGCCTCTCCCTCATTCACACTCTCTCTAAAAATAAATCAATACACATTTTAAAAAACTTATCAGTAAGAATGGTCTACCAGACATCTCTGTGGCTATCACTCAGTACAACAGCACACTGCCAAGAGATCTAAGCGTGCTTCGTATTCTTCCCAGTCAAGACGTGAACTTGCCCCCCATGCCCCCGGAAACTACTACCCTGAACTGGGTGTTCACTATGCTCTTAGAGTTTAATTGAGGCCATACGTTGCCGAATTTTGCATGTCTTTGAATTAATTACGTGTGATGTGAATTATTCGGGGACTGGCTTTTTTCACCCCATAATACGCTTATGAGAGTCATCCATACTGACATCCGGCTCTGGGGCAGGATTCTCACTTCTTGAAATTCTAATTTGGTTCTTTTGCAAATACGCTGGACTTTTTGTTTGTTGACAGAATCTGCACTGAGGGGTGACTATGTTTACGACCGTCACTTCTGCACTCTGTGACTACTCGTCGCTTACTCCAATTGGCTTCACGGGGTGGATAACAACACACTATTGTAAAAGGCTCAAATGCTTCCTGCAAAGGGTACCGGCTAAATAGTGTCCCTTCACATGGCGGAGTCTGTAACCACTGTATTAAAAAGAATGCAGCAATGCCACATCCGACTGTGGCTCAGGTCACGATTTCACTGTTGGTGAGTTCAAGCCCCGCATCGGGTTCTGCGCTGCCAGCTCAGAGCCTGGAGCCTGCTTCGGATTCTGTCTCCCTCTCTCACTCTCTGCCCCTCCCCTGCTCACACTCTGTCTGTCTGTCTGTGTCTCCCTCTCTCCCTCAAAAATAAACATTAAAAACTAAAATATATAAATAAATACAAATGACAGCCAAATACTAAAGGGGAGCCAGGCCATTTCCTGCCTCTCTGCTCTTGGCACCTGCTGTCTACGCTGCCCGGTCTGTCTCCCAGTTCCCACTGTGCCCCTCCCCCCCAATCCCGCCCTGTCTACCTGGTCACTTCCTATTCATCTGCAGGACTAATCTGAAACCTCACCAGCTTTGGCACAAAGTTAACTGCTCCTTCCTCCGGGCTGTTAGTGCGTGCCTATTCTCCCCGGGAGACGGCAAACTCCACGGAACCCAGCACAACGTCTGGGACGCGGTCATCGTTCAATAAATGTTTGCTGAAAGAATGAAATAACGAAAATCAAAAACTGTGGGGCGCCTGGGTGGCTCAGTCGGTTAAGCTTCCGACTTCGGCTCAGGTCGTGATCTCGCAGTCCATGACTTCGAGCCCCGCGTCGGGCTCTGTGCTGACAGCTCAGAGCCTGGAGCCTGTTTCGGATTCTGTGTCTCCCTCTCTCTCTGACCCTCCCCTGTTCATGCTCTGTCTCTCTCTGTCTCAAAAATAAATAAATGTTAAAAAAATTTAAAAAAAAAAGAAAAAGAAAATCAAAAACTGTAATGTGACTACAAATAATGCTGATAGATTACACACATATGGAAGCATCGGTTCCCCAAACTGTGACCATATTGCCCTTTCCCCCCCTGCAACTTACATCTAGGGTTTGGCAGGCAACAAAGCGGCATCTGAAAAAGATTGCTTTTGTATTTGGGGTACAATTTCTTGAGTCATGAAATTGGTATCTGGGAAGTATCCAAAGTCAACAACCAGAGGCGACATTAATGACACATCAAGAAACACGTCACACCGTGCCCCGGCAAAATCTTTTATGTGTTTATGAGGGCAGAATAAAATGTAATTACTTGGTAGTTCAAGTTTGACCCAGCTCGAAACTATATCGTATTTAACAGCCTACTTGGTAAAATTATTTTATAACAAAACACACACTGGAGAGGCTATAACAGAAAATCTGGGGGCGCCTGGCTTGCTCAGTTAGAGGAGCATGTAACTCCTGATCTCAGGGTCATGAGTTCAAGTCCCATGTTGGGTGTAGAGTTACCTAAATAAACTTAAAAAAAAAAAAAAAAAGAAAGAAAAGAAAATCTGTTTTTCGTCCTTCTGAGAGCTTGTACCGAACAGGTGTATGCTGTATTCCAGGAGGAGAGGGCTTTGGGCCGGGTGTTAAGCAGGCATGGAGCATTTAGCCTTCTGAGCCCCCCCACCAACACCACACACACACACACACACACACACACACACACACACACACACGCCAGCCTGGGAACACATAACTAAGGATAAAGCCAGCCAAAGTGACAACCACCATAAAACAGGCACATAAAGGGGCGCCTAGGTGGCTCAGTCGGTTGAGCATCCGACTTCAGCTCAGGTCATGATCTCATGGTCCATGAGTTTGAGTCCCACATCGGGCTCTGTGCTGACAGCTCAGAGCCTGGAGCCTGTTTCAGATTCTGTGTCTCCCTGTCTCTCTGCCCCTCCTCCATCCGCACGCTGTCTCTCTCTCACTCAAAAATGAAATAAACACTAAGAAATCAATCAATCAATCAATGCATGCATGCATGTATGCATGCATGTCAGGGCGGGGCGCCTGGGTGGCTCAGTTGGTTAAGCATCTGACTTTGGCTCAGGTCCTTATCTTGCAGTTCGTGGGTTCGAGCCTCATGTAGGGCTCTGTGCTGACAGCTCAGAGCCTGAAGCCTGCTTCAATTCTCTGTCTCCCTCTCTCTCTGCCCCTCCACACTCACGCTCTGCCTCTGTCTCTGTCAAAAATAAAATAAACATTAAAAATTAAAAAAAGAGGGGCGCCTGGGTGGCGCAGTCGGTTAAACGTCC
>NW_024420586.1:23577368-23585953 GCF_014898765.1 Herpailurus yagouaroundi
CTCCCCCGTTCATGCTCTGTCTCTCTCTGTCCCAAAAATAAATAAACATTGAAAAAAAAATTTAAAAAAAAAAATTAAAAAAAGAAAACCAGAGGCATAAAAAGGTGACACGGTAAGGAAGAGAATAAATAATTCTTTCAGGTGAAACAAATAGTAGAGGAAAACTTCACAGAGAAGGTGGCTTTCTCAGTTGGGCCTTTCTTTTTTTTTTTAATTTTTTTTTCAACGTTTATTTATTTTTGGGACAGAGAGAGACAGAGCATGAACGGGCGAGGGGCAGAGAGAGAAGGAGACACAGAATCGGAAACAGGCTCCAGGCTCTGAGCCATCAGCCCAGAGCCCGACGCAGGGCTCGAACTCACGGACCGCGAGATCGTGACCTGGCTGAAGTCGGACGCTTAACCAACTGCGCCACCCAGGCGCCTCAGTTGGGCCTTTCAAGATGAGTCAGACTTTCGTGGATGAAGGAAGAATGAGGTGTGAGCTGGATTTCAGAGAAAGCCCTCAGCATGATGTGGGGGAAGCAAACGTTATAGCCAGACCAGCGTGGCTGGAGCACAGACCATGTTAGGAGAAAGAGGAAGGGCAGAGACCGTGTGCCAAAAGTGAGGTTGGCTCGAGCTCACAAGGACAGACTTTAACCCACAGAAAGGAGACACCACAGACTTCTGGGCTAAGAAGGGGCATGATCAGGCTGCAGGAAGACGTGGAGACGGCTGCAGGAAGAGAGAGGCTACAAGTATAAGAACTTTATCAAGCTTTCCTGAAAGTGTCATGCCTCTCGGGGAAAAAAAAAAAAAAGATAAAAATCATTCTTCCAACTAAGAGAAACCCTACGTTATTTCACATTCCTCCACATCTCTCTTTTGTTCAAGTGCAAGTTATCACTCAGGATCACACAGATGGGACTCAGAATGCTCTGAAATCAGTCACCCATCCAAACGTACAGATTAAGACAGATTTCTGAGACATAGAGACATATTAACCAAATGCAGTTGTAAGGACTTTATTTGCATCTTAATTCAAACTAAAAAAAAATCAATTGGGGAAATGTGAACTCACTGGATATTTGACAAATATGAAATTACTGTCATTTTTGAGGGGTAGTAAAGGATTGTGGCTATACGCGTGTATATATACACACATTTTTCATGTATACGAGAGTGCACACAAATTGAGGGAGAGGGGCAGAGGGGCAGAGAGAGAGAAAGAGAGAGAGAGAGAGTGCACAGACCCTGACACGGGGCTCAATCCCACAACGTTGGGATCATGACTTGAGCCAAAATCAACAACAGTCAGATGCTTAACCAACTGAGCCACCCAGGTGCCCCTTTGTAGCTGTGTGTGTGTGTGTGTGTGTGTGTGTGTGTGTGTGTGTGTGTCTATACATGTATTTAAAGATTCTTTGTCTTTTTGAAACAAACACTGAAATATTTACCAATAAAATTTGGGATTTTGTAACCACTGAAGTCTACTCCAGAAACCAACATTGCACTGTATGTTAACAAATTAAACTTGAAATTTAAAAAAAGCTTTTTTTAAAAGTTGGGGTTTTGTATCAGCGATGTGGGTAGCTGTGAGGGGTACAGGTTAAACGAGATCGACCATGAACTGGTAATTAACGAAGCTGGCCAACGGGTACATGGGTTGTGGTTTACTATATTTCTGTGTGGGGTTTTGTTTTGTTTTGTTTTCATACCGTGAAACAATTCTCTGACGCAAGCCGGGCGTCCCACAATTCAACTCAATTCTGACACCACCTGCCTGGAGATGATGTCAGTTCCCAAAGGGTAACGGTTCAATCCCACAAGACTGTCCCCCCTCCCCCCAGCCCACTTCACATGCCAATCACAAGTCCAGGTGGTCACCTGTGCTTCTGACCAACCGGCTACAGATGAGAACTGTGGATCAGAGCTCCCTCTAACCCTCCCCTTGGATTCCATTCATTTGCTAGAGCGGCTCACAGAACTCAGAGAAACATCTTACTTACTAGATCACAGGTGTATTATAGAAGGCTAGAACTGGGGAAGAGCCAGCTGGAAATGATGCACGGGGCTGTGTGGGGAAGGATCCAGGAGCTTCTAGGCCCTCTCCAACTGCGCCACTCTCCCCAAGTGTCCATACATTCACAACCCAGAAGCTCTCTGAACACCAGCCTTTTAGGTTTTCATGAAGGCTTTGTTACATAGGCATGGCTGATTAAACCATCGGCTGTCGGTGAGTGATTCAACCTCCAGCCCCTGTCCTCTCCCCTGGGGTTGGGGGTGGGGGGAAACCTAAAGTTCCAACCCTCTAATCACAAGCTGGGTTCCCAGTCCCAGGTGCTTTCCTAAAGTCCCCTCATTAATGTGAACTCCAGTGTTTGAAAAGGCTTTTAGGAGCTCTGTGCCAGAAACGGGATTTATTTATTATAAATCACAATACTAGGGTCTCGACTTTTATGTGTTTGAAATTTTCCATAATAAAAAAATTTTTAAGTAAAAAAGTCATCCAACCAACACGAAGCTGTAAAGCAGTGATTCCAGGGGCTCCGGGGTTAAGCGTCCGACTTCGGCTCAGGTCACGATCTCAAGGTCGGTGAGTTCGAGCCCCGCGTCGGGCTCTGCGCTGACAGCTCGGAGCCTGGAGCCTGCTTCGGATTCTGGGTCTCTGTCTGTCTCTGCCCCTCCCCTGCTCTCACTCTCTCTCTCTCTCTTTCAAAAATAAATAAACATTAAAACAGTGATTCCAGCAACTGTAGCTCCAGCAGTCTTTCCACCTCCCCACCCCCACTCCAGACACCCACAGCCAAATCCCCCCAACACCTCAACCTCCCCAGGTGCAAGAGGTAGCTGTCACTCCTCCCTGTGAACATCCTTGTCCCCCTGAGTGCCAGGTCCCTGTGAGTCAGCCCCATGTCATTCGCCCACGGGCAGCCACCTATAATGCACAGTGGCAACCATTCTTCTCACATGGATTTTTCTGGCAGCCTCCTTAAGCTGCCCCGCATCCACCTCATGCTCCTCTCGTCCATCTACCTCCCAACCACTGCAAGGATGGCCACTCTAAAATAAACATCTCTGCCTACCTTGTTGTTTTTTTTTTTTTTTTTTTTGGTAAGTAAATTTAATGTTTATTTATTTTTTTTTTTGAGAGAGAGACCGAGCGCGAGCAGGGGAGGGACAGAGAGAGAGGGAGACACAGAATCTGAAGCGGGCTCCAGGCTCTGACCTGCCAGCGCAGAGCCCGAGGCGGGGCTCGAACCCACAAACCGTAAGATCGTGACCTGAGCCGAAATTGGATGCTGAACCGACGGAGCCACCCAGGCGCCCCACATCTCTGCCTAGCTTAAAGTCTTTCCGGGGCTCCTCACCATCTAGGAAACAGAAACCTCTGCTCCCTGGAAAAGCCCAATCTGTTGATCTCTTTGTGTTGGTCTCATAAGGTCCTGAGGTCTTCCTGATGCCACCTTAGCGACTTCAGTCTTCACAAAGGACACAGACTCCATTTTCGAGCTGAATGTCTGAGTCGTGCAGTGAACGGCACAGTAGTGGGTCTCCTGAGGCGGGGTGGCCGGGCAGCCCTTACTGAAAAGCCAGAGTCACCATTCAGCCAGCGTCCTCTCAGTTCTGTACTCATGCCAAGGCCTGCCTGACCGTCCCCATAGGAGTTGGGCTTCAAGGCTCGTATGTTCACCACAGCTGGCTGACTAGATGGGCAAAATGTGGCCACAAACCAGAAGTTTTCTTTGTGAGGCTAAATGATCTGTTTAAGGCTCTCACTCAAACCCAATCAGCTGGCCTCCTACGTGTCAGAGTGACGGCACCTAAGCAAAGGAATCCAAACAGAAACTAACCATAAAAGGAGGAGAATTTAAGCCACAAAAAAGACATAAGCTGTCGTAAGAATAACAAATTGCAAAATACAGCAAAATACAAGCGGAGAGTGTTTGGAGAAATAAGCCAGCCACTGGAAAGCTGCGCCCATGATGTCTTTTTCCAGCACCATTGACCATGTTGTCAATTTCTTCCTCCCATGAGCTTCTCAGTCACTCAGTGCCAAATGACAGCTTTTGCTTGCAGAGAGACAAAAAAAATGCCTTTCTTGCCTCAAAGCACCGACGCTAAGTAACACTGGACAGAACAAAGAGATCTAGGATTGGTGACAGTAATCAATTTAATGACAGCACACCTGACTGGCACCTCACCAGGTTGTACATTCGACAAATACTTAGTGAGCAGCTTACCACATGCCAGGCACTGGCAGTCAATAGGGCAGTCAAGGGGCACCTGGGTGGCTCAGTCGGTTGAGTGTCCAACTTCACTCAGGTCAGGATCTCATGGTCAATGAGTTCGAGCCCCGAGTCGGGCTCTGGGCTGATGGCTCAGAGCCTGGAGCCTGCTTCCGGTTCTGTGTCTCCCTCTCTGTCTGCCCCTCCCCCGTTCATGCTCTGTCTCTCTCTCTCTCTCAAAAATAAATAAACGTTAAAAAAATTATAAAAAAATAGGGCAGTCAACAAGAGTGATAAAAGTCCTGCCCTATGTGGGCTTACATTCTAGTAGGGGAAAGAATGCTTTAAGCTTACATTCTAAAGATGTGTGCGTGTGGTTTTTTTTAAGTAATGTCTACACCCAAGATGGGGCTCGAACTCACAACCCTGAGATCAACAGTCATGTACTCCAGGGCTCCTGGGTGGCACAGTCAGTGAAGCAACCAACTCTTGATTTCGCCTCAGGTCATGATCTCACAGTTCGTGAGTTCGAGCCCTGTATTGGGCTCTGTGCTGGCAGCGCTGAGCCTGCTTGGGATTCTCTCTCTCCTTTTCTTTGCCCCTCCCTATTTGTTCTCTTTCTCTGTCTCTCTCTTTCCCTTTCTCAAAAAAAAAAAAAAAAAAAAAGTCACGTGCTCCATTGACTAAGCCAGCCAGGCATCCCTAACCTCACATTCTAGCAGGGGAAAGAATGTTTTAAAAACAAGGAAAATAAATAGTGCGTTATGATGCTAAAGAGGAAAATAAAACAGGGAAGGAGCACAGGTGGTGTTGTGGGAGGTCCTGGGACTGGACAGTGGTGCAACTTCACAGAGCAAGGGCGGAAACAATGCCGATGAAAAGAAAGGGTAACAAACGCTCATAAATCTTCTCATCTTCTTGCCACTGTGTTCTCTACCACTTATTTTTTTTCCGTGTTTTTAAAAACAAAATGCCCATGCCTTATTTAAGCCAACCAAAAACGGCGTTTGGCTCATCATTTGCCAAACATGTATTGAGAACCGGCCTACGTATAAACAAACCCATGTAAAGTGCGGAAAGGAATATACCAGGGCGAGTGCACGATGATTTCTGTCCTCTGAGAGGCCATCATCCGATTGAAGGTTACGTTACGGTAGTGGACGTTCACAGTCCTTAGGGGAATCATCAGACAGTCAAATGCTGTGTGGGCAGGGAGGTCACCGCACCATCTGGAAAAGTCTGTTGCAAAATATACTGTGAAGAATAAGTCAGTGGAATATGGCAAAAAAAAAAAAAAAAAAGATTGGAACGAGCAAAAGGGGAAAGAGAAGTAAAAGAAAACACCAAGGCCTTGAGCTTTAGGTGGCTGGCTAAGATACGGACAGCATTTCCAGAAGGGAGAATGTGCAGTGGGAAAGCTGGTGTTAAAAATGGGAAGCGCAGGGGCGCCTGGGTGGCTTCGTCAGTTTAAGCATCTGACTTCGGCTCACGTCATGATCTCACGGTTTATGGGTTCGAGCCCCGCATCGGGCTGCATGCTGACAGTGTGGAGCCTGCTTGGGATTCTCTGTCTTTCCCTCTTTGTCTGCTGCTCCCCCACTTGCCCTTTCTCTCTCTCTAACAAAAATAAATAAACTTAAAAACAATGACACCTACACTGTCATCATCTACAGATTCCAGAGCACGGCATGTTCAGGGGGAAACGGCCCAAACAATGAGAACGTTTGCCTCCAAGGAAAAGAATGGGATAAATTTCTTTTTTTTTTTTTATTTTTTTAATGTTTATTTATTTTTGAGAGATAGAGAGAGACAGAGCATGAGCGGGGGAGGGGCAGAGAGAGAGGGAGACACAGAATCGGAAACAGGCTCCAGGCTCCGAGCCATCAGCCCAGAGCCCGACGCGGGGCTCGAACTCACAGACCGCGAGATCGTGACCTGGCTGAAGTCAGACGTTCAACCGACTGAGCCACCCAGGCGCCCCAAGAATGGGATCAATTTCTATCCAAAAATAAGGAAAGGCCTTTTTTTCCACTTGTCTCTTCTTGGGACTTTTGCATGTTGCACTGTGATCTGTATTATGTTCCCCCAAAATTCATTTAAATAAGTGATGAGTTTCAGGACTATATTGTAGGAATTCCATACAAGACTAAATAGAAAGACCTGTAAGCCAGCTACATAAACATGGCATCTGACGCCATGGATCAGAGAGTGAAAGAAATTGATCAGATGAAGGTCTGGCCTCTGGGCATCTCCACGTTTAGGCAAACAGAATGAAAGCAGGGACAGCTGGATAGCGAGAAGACCCTCCTATGTGCCAGGAAGAACCTCACTCAAAAATACTTCTAAAAGCATCATGGAATGCACTTGGAATGGTGGGGGCAGAAGTGAGGGTCCCCAAGATTTAAAGGTAAGAGAATGCAGGCTTTCTCAGATAGCCAGCAAAACTGCCATATGTTAGATGTGACTGGCAAATTGTGGAAGTAAACCAGGAGATCAGCTGCCCATGTGCCCTGAAAAGCCTGGGGATCCCCAGACCACAAAGTGACCCAGATGGAATGCACCTGAGATTCATCTGGGGGGAGTCCAGCGTACTGTGTGATATCCAGTTTGAAAAATACCGTGAAAAGAAGAAGAAAAGCAAATCTCCACAAGTCAGATGGTAAGATAACCCACATAACCACTGGCTGACAGAAAGGATACGGTGCCTCACCTAAACCAGTTTCAGCGGGGGGAGGGACAAGGCTGTCCCTACTAAGGAGACAGACCCATCGGCCGTTTCCAGTCTAGATATAAGCAGATCATAACCAACTGCTTCTGTTTTTTATTCCGTCTTCTAAGCAACCTTCTGACAACAACTTGGGATCTACACAGAGGGATCTGCTGCTTGTCTACACACAGAAAACAGTCTGCTCTGTCTGAACTTTGCACTCTGGTTAGGTTCAGACTCTCTGAGCCTGGTGAACATCAGCTTGGCCCTGAAGGACAGAGTCCCTCGGGCTGCTGACAGTTTCAGCTTTTGAACGGGCGACATCACTGTCTAGGGTCTGGGCCAAGGTACATCCTACCGGTGTGGCCTCTTGCAGCCTGCCAACCTTCTGCTGGTGACATCTGTGCCACAGGCCTTAACATCACACTGCAAAAGCGTCTTTTCCCCGTTTCCATTTTGCAGCTCACTCCTATCATGACAACTATGTCTGTTTTCCGGGGGACCCGATAATACTAATATGTTCTCCAAATCCAGTCACTTCATACACAGACAAAAGTCACTGTTAAAAGCCATCAGGAGGGGCCACCCCTAGGTGGCTCAGTCAGTTGAGTATCTGACTTCCGCTCAGGTCATGATCTCGTATTTGTGGATTCAAGCCCCACGTCGGGCTCAGCTGACAGTGAGGGTCTCACAGCTCAGAGCCTGGAACCTGCTTCGGGTTCTGTGTCTCCCTCTCTCTCTCTGCCCTTCCCCATTCTCTCTCTCTCTCTCTCAAAAATAAATAAATATTAATTTTTTCTTTAAAGCCACCAGGAAACAGCTGGGCCTAAGCAATCACAAAAATCTCACACTGTTAAAAAGCCATCATGAGGGGCCCCTGGGTGGCTCAGTCTGTTAAGCACCGACTTCGGCTCTGGTCATGATCTCGCAGTTCGTGAGTTCGAGCCCCGCGTTGGGGCTCAGAGCCTGGAGCCTGCTTCGGATTCTGTGTCTCCCTCTTTCTCTGCCCCTTCCCCACTCTGGTCTGTCTCTCTCTACCTCTCAACAATAAATAAACATTAAAAAAAATTTTTTTTTCAATCACCACGTACAGACGTCTCCATCGCTCAGTGCTGCCTGTCCTACTCAGACACCGGCTGTACCTTTCCTCTCCCTGGTTCCATCCCACCCCTCTGCCCCTGCGGTGCCCACCACCCACCTTAGCCTATGCCCAGGCCAAGGTTTACTAAACATACATATCCACAAATATATAGTATGCTTTTGCTTTTTTTTTTTTTTTTTTTTTTTTTTTTTTTAAGGAAACAGGTCCAGCTGCTGGGACAAAGACCAAAATAACAGAGGCTTACGTGAGACGGGAGTCCACTTTTCTCTCCCGTAAGGGTCAGAGTGTAAACACTGCTTGGGATGAAATGGTGGCGCCCCTGTCCTCCTGCTCTATCTTCCACTGGGGGCGCCCTCACCAGCGGGCCCACATTTCAGGGGAAGAGAACTGAGGACGGGACGAGGAAAGACCGCCTCGAAACTGGGCACACTACTTCTACTCACACCCCACTGGCCACGCCTCGGTCACGTGGTCACATCTGGCTGCAAGAGAGGTGACAAAAGAAAGTCTTCTTTCCGGGAAGCCATGTCATCTCCTCCTCCTCCCCCTTCTTCTTCTTTTTTTTT
>NW_024420586.1:23586053-23593670 GCF_014898765.1 Herpailurus yagouaroundi
TTCTCCTTCTAAAAGATCGTTCCAGGGCGCATGGTGCCACATTTCCCTTTCTTCCCACTTGACGTCATGTTTTTGGGAGTTACCCATGTTCAAAACAGCAGTTCGTGCATAGACACTGCTGCTCAGTGCCATGTTGCATGTCCTACACGACAGGCTTTCTTTAGAATTTGGGATCTATATTCTAAATGTGGTGTATCCATACACCACGTTTATTGAACTATTCCCCTATTGTTAGACACTTGGGACTTTTTCAAAGATTTTTTTTTTTAAGTGTATTTATTCTGAGAGAGAGAGAAAGAACGCGAGAGTGGGGGAAGGGCAGAGAAAGGAAGAGAAAGAGAACCCCAAGCAGGCCCGATGCGGGGCTCAAACTCATGAACTGTGAGATCACGGCCTGAGCCGAAATCAAGAGTCAGACGCGTAGGGGCGCCTGGGTGGCGCAGTCGGTTGAGCGTCCGACTTCAGCCAGGTCACGATCTCACAGTCCGTGAGTTCGAGCCCCGCGTCAGGCTCTGGGTTGATGGCTCAGAGCCTGGAGCCTGTTTCCAATTGTGTGTCTCCCTCTCTCTCTGCCCCTCCCCCGTTCATACTCTGTCTCTCTCTGTCCCAAAAAATAAATAAACGTTGAAAAAAAATTAAAGAGTCAGACACGTAACTGACTGAGCCACCCAGGCGCCCAACACCTGGGACTTTTAAACCCACTCCATTTACAAAGCATTTGGATCACATCAGGAGAAATGTTACATTGGCTAAATGCTAACGTATGGGTCAGTCTCAGGTACAGGCTAGTTGTTTTGTGAAGCCTTTCAAGTCCCCTCCAGCAAGCCAATTAAAACAAAAATTGGTAATATTAAACTATATAGAAGGAGGAGTTAATTTTATGGTCCTCCTTGGCTTTCTGTTGTTGTAATAAAGCATTAAATGGTGTTCTGAGTTTCCTGACAACTGAAAGAGAAAGAAAACATTGTGCACCACTCGATTCACATCATCTGATCAAAGGGAATAATCCAGTTATGAGAAATAAATGCTTGATCCTAATTTTAAATGTTTTTTTTTTTTAACATTTATTCATTTTTGAGAGACAGAGAGAGACAGGGCATGAGCAGGGAAGGGGCAGAGAGAGAGAGGGAGACACAGAATCCGCAGCAGGCTCCAGGCTCCGAGCTGTCAGCACAGAGCCCGATGCAGGGCTTGAACTCACGAACTGTGAGATCATGACCTGAGCCGGAGTTGGACACTCAACCGACTGAGCCACCCAGGCGCCCCGCTTGATCCCAATTCTAAAAAATCTGTCCCATGAGCCCTTATCTAAAGCTCAATTAGCAAAAAGAGAATAACGTCTTTAACAACCAGTTATGTAGCAAATGTAACAAGGCTTCTCCAGGAGAATGTTTTCGTTGGTGGACCCTTTTTTTTTTTTTTTTTTAATTTTTTTTTTCAACATTTATTTATTTTTTGGGACAGAGAGTGACAGAGCATGAACGGGGGAGGGGCAGAGAGAGAGGGAGACACAGAATCGGAAGCAGGCTCCAGGCTCCGAGCTGTCAGCACAGAACCCAATGTGGGGCTCGACCTCAACTGTGAGATCGTGACCTGAGCTGAAATCAAGTCAGATGCTTCACCGACTGAGCCACCCAGGTGCCCCTAAAAGATAATAATTTCACATCAACCCATGCAGAATAAGAAACACTTATTGGATATCTACTTGACTCTAAGGGTTTTATTTCTAACATTATCTCTTAATTTTCACCACAACTTCCTGAGGTAGGTGGAGTATTTTTACAGTACTTTATAGTTCAGAAAACTAAATTGTTAAGAGTAAGGAACTTGCCTAAGGTCACATAGCTGATCCAGTCACAGGAACTATAGGATTCAAAGGAATGTACTTTAATTCCAAAGCAAAAGTTCTTTCTGTTATTTCCTGATGCCTCCCAGATGACAAGTGAATTACAGGTAAGATTTTGCTCAGCTTGATGAATAACGTATGTGCCTATTATAGTGAACGCCTTAACCTTCCCTCAAAACATGCTACCCTGATCTGGTCGTAATGAATACATCCCCTGTGTCTTATTTCCTAGTGTGCTCTACAAGGACCTCTCCCCTTGGGGTGCCTGGGTGGCTCAGTCGGTTGAGCGTCCGACTTCATGATCTCACGGCTCGGGAGTTCGAGCCCCACATCGGGCTCTGTGCTGACAGCTCGGAGCCTGGAGCCTGCTTCCGATTCTGTGTCTCCCTCTCTCTCTGCCCCAACCCACTCGCATTCTGTCTCCATCTCTCTCAAAAATAAACAAACATTAAAAAAAAATTAAAAAAAAAAAAAAAGGACCTCTCCCCTTGATCTGACCTGACAGGTTTCATCAATGCCACAGCACTTACGGACCACACATTTGTTCAACGAGTAAGTTTTCAGCTCTTACTATGTCTCAAGCACTGTTCTAATCCTCGAGGATATATATCAGTGAACAAAACAAACCGAAATTTCTGCTCTCATGGAACTTTACATTCTACTAGGAGGAGAAATTCTCTCAAGTTCCTTAGTCACGTTGATATCTCATTTATCTAAACAAATACCCTACATATTATTTTAAAATAATCAATATGTATTTTCATCACAGAGTAGCCCAGTTCTTATGTTATTCCACACCCCTAACTAGACTGTAAACTCCTTGAGAACTAGGGTCTATAGATTTTTTTTTTAATTTTTTTAATGTTTATTTATTTTTGAGACAGAGAGAGACAGATCATGAGCGGGGTGGGGACAGAGAGAGAGGAAGACACAGAATCTGAAGCAGGCTCCAGGCTCCGAGCTGTCAGCACAGAGTCCGACGCGGGGCTCAAATTCACAAACCATGAGATTGTGACCTGAGCCGAAGTTGGATGCTTAACTGACTGAGCCACTCAGGCGCCCCTAGATTTCTTTTATATTCTATTCCCACATGGAATAGCATAGTACTAGACGTAAACACCTGACTGCCCCAACCACTGCTAATTAGCTAGTCAACCTTGGGCAAAATTGCTTGGGCCCTCCTGGCAGCCAAAGTTAAATGAGCTCTATTTGCCAAGCCAACATTGACAGGTCTACTTGAGTGAGATTAAGTAGGTGAATTCCTGCTTCAGTTTGAATCTCTGCTTCTCAATTACTAGTTTGATGACTTCACTTCTAATACCTGTTTCCTCTGTTTTTTCTTTTTTTTTGTTTTTAACGTTTTACTTGTTTTTGAGAGAGTGCAAGTGGGGGAGGGGCAGAGAGCGGGGACAGAAGATCTGAAGCGGGCTCACTGCGCCGACAGCAGTGGGGTGGAAGTGGGGCTTGAACTCGTGAACAGTGAGACCACGCCCTGAGCTGAAGTCGGATGCGCAACGGACTGAGCCACCCAGGTGCCCCTCGGTTTCCTCATTTGTAAAGCAGGTATGTTAACAAGAGTACTTGCCTTGTACTGTCGTTGATATCTGTAAGTGTAAGAGTCATGGCGTACCTGGGTGGCTCAGTCGGTTAAGTGACCTACTCTTAATTTCAGCTCAGGTCATGATCTCACGGTTGGGGAGTTCAAGCCCCAAGTTGGGCTTCACACTCACAGTAAGGAGCCTGCTTGGGATTCTCTCTCTCTTCTTCTCTTTCTCTCTGCCTCTCTCCCTCTCCCCCCCCCTCAAAATAAATAAATAAACTTAAAAAAAAAATACTTGGGGCGCCTGGGTGGCACAGTCGGTTGGGCGTCCGACTTCAGCCAGGTCACGATCTCGCGGTCCGTGAGTTCGAGCCCCGCGTCGGGCTCTGGGCTGATGGCTCGGAGCCTGGAGCCTGTTTCTGATTCTGTGTCTCCCTCTCTCTCTGCCCCTCCCCCGTTCATGCTCTGTCTCTCTCTGTCCCAAAAATAAATAAAAAAACGTTGAAAAAAAAATACTTAAAAAAATGTAAGAGTCGTGGCTCAGAATCCAGTCACATCAAGAAAAAAAAAAAACCCAGAAGCTCTGAAATAAATGTGGACAATAAAAAACCAATGTGATCAAATATTGAATGGTATTGAACACATGTAAAATGCCCTATCAGAACAGATAACTATAGAGGTTTCCCACTATGTACTTTCTCCTCATCCTCTAATCAATCCTACCTGTCATCAAAAAGTCAAGAAAAGGGGCCCCCCGGGTGGCTCAGTCGGTTGAGCGTCTGACTTTGGCTCAGGTCATGATCTCCCAGCTCGTGGGTTCGAGCCCCACATTGGGCTCTGTGCCGACAGCTTGGAGCCTGGAGCCTGCTTTGGATTCGGTGTCTCCCTCTCTCTCTGCCCCTCCCCTGCTCGCATTCTGTCTCTCCCTCTCTCTCTCTCTCAAAAATAAAATAGACCTTAAAAAAAAAAGTCAAGAAAAAAAAATTCCTTAACATGATCTTTAGGGGCAACTGGGTGGCTTAGTTGGTTAAGCAACTGACTCTTGATTTTGGCTCAGGCCATGATCTCATGGCTCATGGGATTGAGCCCCAAGCTGGGCTCTGCACTGATAGCACAGGGCCCGCTTGGGATTCTCTCTCTCCCTCTCTCTCTCTCTTCCCCTCTCTCAAAATAAATAAACTTACAAAACATTACCTTTAAATTACTGTCACTACAACAGCCTGATTTTCTAAACTTTAATCGAATGTTTCACTAAGTACACCATGGACTAAAGGTATCCGGAGGGGGGGTGCTGGGGCTTAACTGCAGTACATATTATTTCTTGGTTCTCATTTTTGTCAAAGTATAAATTTCAAAGAGTCAAATACAAGAGTCTCACAAAAATAAACGGTGAGCAAATGTCAAGGATATTTCACTATTTCTTTAGGAGACAAACAGAATGGTAAAAGCTGGTGCCTCGGAGGAAAAGAGAGACCACTATAGATGCTCAATGCTGAAAAAAAAAAAAAGATTGCTACGTTAGATTTTAAAACACGGATTTCTATGGTCTGAATGTGTCCCCCACCCCAATGCATATGTTAAATCCTAATCCCTAGGCCTATTGTGAAAGCACTAACTTCTGGTTCAAAATATCCAGTGGCAGATTGGAGGTGCAAATGATTTACACCCAAACACGATGGATGACTGTGATGTCAACAAGGAAGTGATTCCCAGGTGGCTTTCAAATCCTACCTGAGGCTATTTTGATGATCAATTAAATTCTTTTTAATGTTTATTTTTGAGAGAGAGAGAGAGAGAGAGAGAGAGAGAGAGAGAGGCAGGCAGAGAGAGAGACACACACAAGGAATCTGAAGCAGGCTCCAGGCTCCGAGATGTCAACACAGAGCCCGACACGGGGCTCGAACCCACAAACCGCGAGATCATGACCTGAGCCGAAGTCGCACGCTCAACCGACGGAGCCACCCAGGTGCTCCTATTTTGATGATCATATAGATTTTCGTAATTTAGGTTTTCCTTTTCTTTCTTTCATTTAAAATTTTTGTTGTTGTTGTTTCGGATTCCAGTTCCTTGATGTTTTGGGAAGGGGGAAATCACCCTGTCCTGAAGTCAGCTGGCTTCCAGACAAAGCCAGAAGTCTGATCAAAAGGAGAAAAGGGGCTGCCCAGGACCAAAACAAAACAGAAACCCTAAGGCTTGGTTCTCCATCCCGGGCGTCTGGTCACATGAGCTTTGCGAAAACACGTTGACCACAATCACGTATTTGCATTTTCCTAAAGAAACAATGAAATAAATGGGAAGGGGTTGTCTATATTCCCGGACATACTCAACTGGTTCTCCACATCCTATAAAATGGACACATTTTTTTTTTAATACGAACCCCACAGGACTATTAAATGACTCTAAATCCTACAGAGTACCACGAAATTGCTTTAGTATTTCTTTTGCTAATTTCTATTATGTTTGGGTAATAAAGTGTTTTAATGTCATTAAGAAAAAAATGGTCGTTCAAGGAAATCTAAGCAATCCTCTTAAATATCCTAATGTATACTGGTATAGGGTCATCCAAAGTTTTCATCCTCCTCAGAATGAGTGAATACTATTCCGACTGATTAAAGTAGAAACACAAATCCAGTTAAAACATCAATGCACACAGTAAGACAAAGGATAGAAGAAAAGCCATAATCAAACAAGTTATCGGAGGAAAACCAGAGAGAATCAGTTTAAAGCTTTGTGCACTTTTTGGACAAGAGCAAAAAGGAAAACACAAGAATAAACATGAGTTTCTTATTCTAGCCTAAGTGTTGATAAATCACAAAATTATTGTGTTGGTCCTGTACTCCAAGAAGATTCTGTCTCGGGGTTTTTGTGGAATCTGGGGAGAGGGGAGCCACGAAGGTCAACAACAGTTTAATAACATTTTTCCCCAAAATACAAAGGCATTCCACAAATAAGTAACCCTCAGAGAAAACTAAAGGCATAATGTTAGTTTGGTTCTATGAGGGCAATTCTGTGGACGGAATATTGGAGGGAAATAGTATATGGCCCAATGTCACTTCCTCATGTTTTGGCTAAAATTATTTTTTGAAGAATTAATACGTAATATATTCCCCAAGAACATTCCTTTTGCAAATACCAACATTTCCAGCTAGGCTTCTGACGGACAAGATGAATGACCAACACGACCAAGGTCACTTAATAGCTGTACGAAGCTACCCTTTCAGGTGTGTTAGTTGTCAAGCTATTTGCTACCAACAAAAACAAAACAAAGATCTTGATGTGTATATTCCTGCCTGTTGAAGGGAGGTTCTAAAATCAACCACAAGATTCTCCGCAGAAAGCAGCTCTTGTCCAGGCATGGATGCAGTTACTTGATTCTAGCACAAAAGCCCGGTGGTACCTTTCCCGGTCCTGCCAACCCTACTTTCCAAGCACTCTTCCTGTTCATCCCCAATCCAACTTACCATCGTTACTCTGGTTCAAGTCTCCTGCTTGACTTTCCACAATAATTTCTTAACTATCCTCCCTGCCTGCCACCTGGTTTCCCAATCATCCATTCTCCAACCACCACCTAATTTCTCCGAACCACAGATAAGGCTAGTCATGCCAACGGTGATGGAAACAGGACATTCAAGGACCACAAAGTCCTGGCGTCTGCCCCTCTCTCCGACTTCACTTCCTACCACCATCTGCCCCTCACGTGTAAACATTCGTCACAGTCGTCACAGTCGACACTTCAGTATTCCCTGCACAAACCTCCCTGTCATGTTGGCAATACTGTCCTCCGAGACCTTCCTCACAGAGAATAGAAAAGAAAAAATAAAGACAAGAGAAGAAGAGAGAAGAGAACCTACCTATATTCTGAATTCCCAGAGCAAAATCTCTCAAGCAAAAAAAAAAAAAAAAAAAAAAGCATCACGTGAGTGGATGTTACAGGTGAGACCTCGTGGTACAAAGAAATCCAAACTTAAGAATGAATGGACTGAACAAAGGACTTCAGATCACCATTCCCACCAGAGGACTATTTCTAGTCCAAATTCATACAACGGTATTAAGAAAAGTATAAAAGTATATTTTCTGGGGCGCCTGGTTGGCTCAGTTGGTTGAGCGTCCAACTCTTGATTTTGGTTCAGGTCATGCTCTCGTGATTCGTGGGTTTGAGCCCTGCGTCGAGCTTCGCGCTGGTGGTGCAGAGCCTGCTTGGGTGTCTCTCTCTCTCTCTCTCTCTCTCTCT
>NW_024420586.1:23593770-23594245 GCF_014898765.1 Herpailurus yagouaroundi
ATTCTCTCTCTCTCTCTCTCTCTCTCTCTCTCTCTCTCTCTCTCTCTGCCTCTCCCCTGCCTCTCTCTCAGAATAAATAAACTTAAAAGTATACATATTTGTGTTTTAAAAAGCGTATTTTCTGACTGTGTCGATTATCTTTGTGATCCTATCTGAAGATACAGTTTAACTTTGAGTTGGTCTTCCAAAATTCCAGGAAGTAATTTTTATTCTCAATAGAGTTTAATGTAACAGTCTGCTTAGATTCAAGTGCTCCAATAGATAGGGCACTTCCCATTCCTAAAATTAAGTCATTTAATGAGAATTGCCAGAAAGAGACTTTACTAATAGCTCTCCAGAATGGCAGAGAACACATAAGACATGTTTCCACTTTACCGCTCTCATCAGCCAGAACCGGTAGAACTTTCTTTTTTTTTATTTAAAAAAAATTTTTTTTTCAACGTTTATTTATTTTTGGGACAGAGAGACACAGAGC
>NW_024420586.1:23594255-23626027 GCF_014898765.1 Herpailurus yagouaroundi
ACGTTTATTTATTTTTGGGACAGAGAGACACAGAGCATGAACGGGGGCGGGGCAGAGAGAGAGGGAGGCACAGAATCGGAAACAGGCTCAGAACTTTCAAAGATGCCAATGTCCTGTTATCTTGGACCGAGATCAGAGCCGCGAGAGAAGAGGAGACTGAGGCAAAAGGGCACACCCCTCAGCCTCTGGTTTCCCTGGCTTCCAAGCCAGAAGCAAATGATTCTCTTTTTTAGAATTCATCCATTAAGCTCCCGAGACATAAACTGTTTGCTTCAACATTCATTTTCCTGTAGTGTCGTCTTCAGATGCTGCGTGGTTTTAAGTTCATGACCACAACACAGGTTGGCTTCCAAAGTGAAGGTCTGGGATTCAGAAAAGACCCTCCTCTCTACATGGCACCACCAGCCCACCAAAGACTATAGAGAATCTCATACGAGCAAGGGGAAGAGAGAGAGGGAGACACAGAACATGAAGCAGGCTCCAGGCTCCGAGCTGGCAGCACAGAGCCCAATGCGGGGCTCAAACTCACGGACTGCGAGACCGTGACCTGAGCCGAAGTTGGATGCTCCACCGACTGAGCCACCCAGGCGCCCCGAGAAGCACATTTTTCCATTTTGCTTCCTACATCCTCAGACAACATATAACTTTGTGGTTTGAACTATTAATTGTCCAAACACTAGATTAAACATGGGTTTACTATTCTAGTCTAGGGGTTGATAAACCAAAAATCTATTTTGATGATCTTCTGCCCCCCAAAAATTTGCCTGTTTTTTTTTTGGGGGGGGGAGGTGGAGGGTAACTGGGTACCAGGGTCAACAACAGCCTTAATAGTACTTTGCCCCCAGATGCAAAGATGTTCCATGCAGAAGTAGTGTATGAATATGGGTTTCAAAACAAACCTAAAACTTTAACTTAGATTTTCATTATGTTTTAGAATCGTCACTGCCTTAATGTTTAAACACCTGTTTAAACCCTCTATTAAGGGGAAAATGCCCGTTTGTGGCTTTTGTAAATATAAATGTCGTAATCTATGGCTTTTAAAGAAACATTTTGTTTCTGTGATGATGTTTGCTAATCTAGCTAATAGTTATTTCCAGAAAAATGGAGCACAATACCGAGTAACAGGGACTTTTTCATATACGAGTAAGAACTGTTTCCTCCTCAAGCCACAGTTACTTGAATTATTCTGAGATTAATCGTAAAAACTACAATTCAGTGAAGAAATACAAAGGGTTTTGTCAACCCCATCTATGATGCTTGATTTAGGCAAGGCACATAAAGAATTGCAGTATTAAAGAAAGTAATAAAATAAGATATGGATGCTGAGGAGAGTCTTCAGGCACGTATACTGATAAAACCATTAAAAATGAGGTGAAATAGAGGATCTGAGAACTCCAAAACTTTCTATGACAAAGTCAGCCCTTCTTTGTGCCTGCAGGTCATTTTAACAGTGGGACTGTCATTTTCTAGATGCCACACACGAGTTGTGTTGCAGGCTCAAAGCAGAGGTGTGGGGGGAACTTCCAGAACGTTCTTCCCTGGCAAGCAGGTAGACCTTCTGTCATTTTAGGCCACCGCATGGAAACGACTGACACTCACAGCTTCGGTCACAGAGTGGGGACCAGTCACGCTTCTTTCGAAAGAAAAATAGGACAGTGAAAATACCAACAGCTTGATCGGTGGGTGGGGGCAGCCTGTGCTCAGCCAGCAGGGTGAGGAAGCTGGTTCCCTGTGATAAAACATCGGGCTGCTTACAATGTCAACTAGCAACCACATCACTGCTTGGTAGCAAAGAATAAAAACCATGATGAGAAGGCTGTATTTGATCTACCCACCTCGCAAAAGAAAGGGGAATAAAATACATAACTCACCACCACACATAAGTGGAAGGACTTCATAGAAGAAGTCTTTGCTATGACTAAAGGGCCTGGGTGAGGCAGCCCACATGTGAACACGGAGGACTGCTTCCAAGAACAGGCGAAAAACGGTGACAAAGCAATGTCTGAACCCCTGAGCCAGCCCCAAACACACACCTGTTGCTCAGACCTTGCCTGGGTTTCCTCCAAAAGCAAACTCACTCACTCCTCTCTGAAGAGGCAAAGCAGGGGGTCCCAGGGGCATCACAGCTGCGAGCCCCAGGAAGGATCTAAAGATCCAAGATGGGGGGGGGGGGAACATGCACCTTCTGATCCCAAGAATTTTGAGGATGGGGCTGTCTCACTAGCAAAGGAGGTCAACAGATGCGAAGTGTGGCTCTACAACCATAACGCAGGGCTTCCCTGGGAGTGTGCCAGCCAAAGGGTAGGTGCTGTCCTCACCTGCACACCACGTGAGGGGTCCGTGCTCCCGGACACTGCCCCGTGAGATGACCCTGGGCGGCAGTCACCTGCATAAGCCATCCGATTCAGTCATCAACAGTGACATTTAAAAAAAGAAACCACTGGGGCGCCTGGGTGGTTCAGTCAGTTGAGCGTCCGACTCTTGATTTCAGCTCAGGTCATGACCTCTCGCTTCGTGGGTTCGTGCCCTGCATCGGGCTCTGTGCTGATGGTGTGGAGCCTGCTTGGGATTCTCTCTCTCTGCCCCCCTCCCTCCCTCCCTCCGCCCCCCTCAGAATAAATAAACATTACAGAAAATAAAATAAAAATAGGGGCGCCTGGGTGGCGCAGTCGGTTAAGCATCTGACTTCAGCCAGGTCACGATCTCGCGGTCCGTGAGTTCGAGCCCCGCGTCGGGCTCTGGGCTGATGGCTCAGAGCCTGGAGCCTGTTTCTGATTCTGTGTCTCCCTCTCTCTCTGCTCCTCCCCCGTTCAGGCTCTGTCTCTCTCTGTCCCCCCCCCAAAAAAAAATAAACGTTGAAAAAAAAATTTTTTTTAAAAAGAAAATAAAATAAAAAGAAACTATCCCACTTGTGTCCTGTGAGGAAGAATGCAGCACAAGACTAGAGGAATGGGAGGGGCTCACAGCAGGGACACCAGAACCACACTGCCCAAGTTCAAATCTCAGCTTCACCCTTGACTAACCTACTCTACTTCTTTGTGCCTCACCGTTCTCATCAGTAAACTGTAACCGCTAGTGACTTGTTACGAGGAATTAAATGAGTCATTATTTATAAAGGACCTGGGATGACACTTGGCACATGTCAAGAATCTGTTACATTTTTTTTTTTTTACAAAGAAAATTAAATAAAATGAAAATGTTTACACAACTAGGGAGAGCCCCTGGCCCCATTCAGACTTCTCACCAGAGCTATAGAGCTGGAGTTCTTTTTTTTTTTTAATGTTTATTTATTTTTGAGAGCAAGCATGCACAGGCACATGAGCAAGCATGGGTGGGGCGGGGGTGGGGGGGAGAGAGAGAGAGAGAGAGAATGAATGAATATCCTAAGCAGGCTCCACAGCAGAGCCCAACGCGGGGCTCGAACCCACTAACTGTGAGATCATGACCCGGGTGGAAACCGACTGAGCCACCCGCGTGCCCATTACGCAGCTGGAGTTCTCATCTCCCTTCTGCCCTAGATCATCTGCTGACAGGTGTCTTGGGGCTTGTCGCAAGTGCAGGTGTTCACGTCTCACCTCCTCGCCGCTATAATCCCGATTCAGGTCCCCGTCATCCCCAACACGACTACTCCAAAGGCATCTCCCCAGCCTGTACCGCTCGTTTTTCATTCCGAGCGGCGATGGGTTCAAGCCAGCAGCTGGACTCCTGGGACCCAAACAGGTTCTCAGCTAACACAACATTTACTCGCCTCTAGAGAAGGAGACACATCAGGGACGGCGGCTCCACGGGAGGCCCAGGAGCCACCCAGGCACACGGCTTCTTCTATCCCCTCACCCACGCAGCTTGTCGCTACGGAGAAGCCACAGCCCCTTTTCCCGCCGATTCTGTATGCCACCCGCGTGCAGGCCAGAAGTCCACACCTCCCCACAACAAGCAAGGCAGACACCATATCCTCTAGTTGCCTTAACTCTACTGTCATCAAAGGCACAGAGTATGGGAGACCAAGGTCATTGCTCAGGCAGGCCTAAATCAACGCAAGCCTCCACTCACAAATTCAACCCGATTCTTTTTTTAATTTTTTTTTCGACGTTTATTTATTTTTGGGACAGAGAGAGACAGAGCATGAACGGGGGAGGGGCAGAGAGAGAGGGAGACACAGAATCGGAAACAGGCTCCAGGCTCCGAGCCATCAGCCCAGAGCCTGACGCGGGGCTCGAACTCACGGACCGTGAGATCGTGACCTGGCTGAAGTCGGACGCTTAACCGACTGCGCCATCCAGGCGCCCCAAATTCAACCCGATTCTTAATGAAACAGAGCCCCGGGGCTCCAAAAGGGCAACCGAGGCCCACACTCAGTTTCCTGAACACGTTTCCCGTATTACGTCCTACGGGTGATCCCCACATGCCCTAACCTCAGCCACACAGCCCGACCTGGCTTTTGGTGCAGTGACTCCCAGTGAGGGAGTCAACTCAGTAGGGGCAAAAACCTTTTCTTTATTTCTTCTTCCCACACCTGGCACCCTAGTGTAGTCTCTTAAATACAAAAATTTCCAACCAAACATTAACCGCATTTAAGCAACAAATAAAGCGGAGTCACAATTATTCTGCTCCAGTGAAGGAAACTCATGCGAGTTTTCAAAGTTTCAATTATCTGCACGACAGTAAGGATGCACAAGAAATATTAAAGACCACAGCCTCATCCAAACCCCTCTCTCAATTTCCAGAGGAGGAAGCAGCAGCCCCAGAGGGATCATAAAGGGAATTGTTCTTTTTTTAATTTTCTTAACGTTTATTCATTTTTGAGAGACAGAGAGAGAGCTGGGGAGGGGCAGAGAGAGAGAGAGGGAGACACAGAACCTGAAGCAGGCTCTAGGCTCTGAGCCGTCGGCACAGAGCCCGACGCAGGGCTCGAACCCACAAACTGGAAGATCATGACCTGAGCTGAAGTGGGACGCTTAACCGCCTGAGCCACCCAGGCACCCCACAGGTAATTTCTTAATAACCCGCTCCACACAGCGTTCCCATAGCACTCACTGTGAGTAGGGTGTGCATCCCTGTACGACAGTCACAAAAGCTTGTCAATATGACTTAATTTTGTGAAAATCATGATTGGGCTTACTTGGGTCTTTTATGGGAAGACTGAAAGCTACAACTAATAGACAATAACAAAATAAACACACACACGAAAGCAATCCATACGGGGGGGGTGGGCAACACAGGTGAAAGGGAGAGGAGGGTACAGGCTTCCAGTCGCATAACGGATAAGTCACGGGGATGAAAGGCACGGCACAGGGAATATAGTCCATGGTATTGTAATAGCGCTGTATGGTGACGGGTGGTAGTTACTCATGCGGTGAGCACAGCATAACATACAGACTTGTTCCATCACTATCCTGCACACCTGAAACTAAATAGCATTGTATGTCAGTTGTAATTCAGTGAGAAAAAAAAAAAAACACCAATCAATATACATTAGGGCTATCCCACAGTTTGACTTAGACAACAGTCAGCTTTGGTCTTCAGAAGTCACTGAAGATCTCTTGCAATGTCATTTTCGGTATTCCTTAACTGTTCATGACGAATGGCGGCATGGGTTGCCATCACATGTGACCAGCATAACAGTTCCTTTGTACTTACTATCCAGTCTGTTTGTAACTTGGGAGTGCAGATTGCCTTATGTGTTTTACGTGGAGAAATTCCATCAGTCTCTTGAGTGCTATATCCTTTATTATCCTAAGAACAAAATAATGACTGCGAGAGTGGTTAATTTTATATACGAAACGGTTAGCTTGTTAAGAATGTTTTAAGATCGACACGAAAAAAAAAAACAAGCCACAAAGGAAGAAACTGACAAACTGGACTTTATCAAAATCCAAAACTTCTACTCTTCCAAAGACAGGGTTGAGGAAATGAAAAGCCACAGGGAGAAAATACTGCAAATCATTTATCTGATAAAGGTTTTGCACCCAGGAAATCTAAAAAATGCAACTCGGTAAAAAGACCAAAAAAAAAAAAAAAGGATTAAAAATGGGCCATAAATACGAACAGAGCACTACAGAAGATACACAGATGGCAAATAAGCATAAGAAAAGATGCTTCACAGGGGAGGTGGGTGGGGGGAGGGGTGAAATAGGTGATGGGGCTTAAGGAGGGCATTTGTCGTATTGAGTGCACTGAGTGATGTATGGAAGTGTTGAATCACGATATGGTGCGCCTGAAACTAACATAACACTGTATGTTAACTACACTGGAATTTAAAACACAATTTAAAAAAAAAAAAAGAAAGAAAAGATGCCCCACATCATTAGTCATTAGGGAAATGCAAATTAAAACAATAATAAAAATACTACTCCACCCTTGAATGTGCTAAAATTAAAAATTTCTAAATGACGAAAGTTGGTAAAGGGTGTAGAGCCATTGGAAACGTATGCGCTGCTGCTGGGAATGCAAAAATGTTCGGTCCCTTTGCAAAAGGTTGCCAGGTTTTTATAAAATTAAACATACACTTGCCATGCAACCCAGAAATCTCTCTTGGGTATTTATCCAACAGAAATGAAAACACATGCCCACACAAAGATGTGTAGGCAAATGTTCACAGCAGCTTTATTTATAATACCCCAAACTGAAAACAACCCAAATGCTCAACGAATGGGGAATGTGTAAGTAAACTGTGATCCAGCCACACGGATGAATCGCAAAAGTGTTATGCTAAGTGAAAGAAGCTAGACACAAAAGGTTACCTAACGTATGATCACATTTACATGAACTTCTAGAAAAGGCAAAAAGTGCAGTGACAGAAAACAGATCAGTAGTCGCCAAGGGCTAGAGTGAGAGGAGGGCCTGACAGTCTGCAAAGGTGCGTCAGGACTTTTCAGGGGGACAGAAACGTACCGTATCTTGACTTTGGTGGTGGCCACACAAGCGTATGCATCTCTCCAAACTCGTCAAACTGTATACTTACAAGGAATGCATTTTATTATATATAAACGGTACCTCAATAAAGGCACCTGGGTGGCTCAGTTGGTTAAATGTCCAACTCTTGATTTTGGCTCAGGTCACAATTTCACGGTTCGTGGGATCGAGCCCCACCACAGGCTCTGTGCTGACAGGGCGGACCCTGCCTGGGATTCTCTCTCTCTCCCTCTCTCTCTGCCCCTCCCCTGCTCACTCTCTCTTCCTCTCCCTCAAAATAAACAAATAAACTTAAAAAAAAATTAAAAACTAAAAAGGAATATATCGAGAAATAAATAGGCAAACAGACTGAATATTTGTTGAATGAATTAAGGAATGCAGAGTGCGATCACTGAATAACTTAAGAAAAAACAATGTATCTGGTGAAGTCAACCAATGTCTAAAACTTTAAGTAACAACACAAGATAGAATAATAGAGGGGCGCCCGGGTGGCTCAGTCGGTTGAGCGTCCGACTTTGGCCCAGGTCATGATCTCACAGTTCATGAGTTCGAGCCCCACGTCAGGCTCTGTGCTGACAGCTCAGAGCCTGGGGCCTGCTTCGGATTCTGTGTCTGCCTCTCTCTCTCTGCCCCTCCTGCTGGTGTTCTGTCTGTCTGTCTGTCTCTCTCTCAAAAATAAACATTAAAAAAAAAGAAGAATAGGTATTCAATTATAACCTAATTCTACTCTTTGTAGAACTGCTTGGCACAATGCCGTTCAAAACATCACAAAGCAAACTTCTGGAGTCGCATTTAATTTCTAGTTATCTCTTTGGTATCAGCCTCATATGACCTAATGAACTCCCATGCAATCTAGCCGCTGATAGTGGTGAGAAATTATGGTCTCTAGTGTCAAACTTTAAAAATACGACTAGTGACATTTTGAATTGTACTGCAATTTATAATGTATTCTTGAGTATAACTGCAATTTTATTTAATTCAGAGGTTCACTCTAAGCTGGTGATAGTTTGGTTTGATCCTGGCCACATACTGATCCTTAATACAAGTGATCAATCTGTTAACTTTCGGGGTCTCAAGTTCTGGTTCACGATCAGCCAGCTTCCACGAAAAGCAATGTCAAAATACACTCTGGGCTCAACCTTCTCTGTCTTCAAGCACCTATGATAAATCCCACCATTACCAGCATTTACACTAGAAACCCTAATTCATCTTTGGTACTTTCATTTTTTTACAGTAATTTTCAAGATACTTCATTACAAGGCAGAAACACAGTAAAAAGCACTTGGCAATTTTTAGGTAATATCCTGGGCTATTAAGATGAAAGAAAATAAAAAATGATGTGGCTAAACAAATTTAAAAGGAAAGAAATCCAGAACAACAATACGGTTTAAAGATATGACAGACAAGAGGGGCACCTGGGTGGCTCAGTCGGTTAAGCATGTGACTCTTGATTATTGGCTCAGGTCATGATCTCACGGTTCGTGGGTTCTAGCCCCACGTTGGACTCTGCCCTGACAGTGTGGAGCGTGCTTGGGATTCTCTCTCCCTCTATCTCTGCCTCTCTCTCTCTCAAAATAAAGAAAGAAACTTAAAAAAAAAGTTTAAAAGGTATGACAAACAAGAAAACACCATTTGTAACAGTAACAAAAACATAAAATATCTAGGAATAAGGTTAACCAGAAATGTATAATACTTAAGAGGAAAACTCAGAAACACTCCTGAGGAACACAAAAGTCTTGAAAAATGGAAAGGCGTAAGAAGCCCTTGAATATGAAGAATCAACATTGTAAACATTTTTCTTCCCACATTGATTCCCAAATCCAATGCCATTCCAATAAAAATAACAATAAGCCTTAGGCAGGAACTAGACAAGCTGATTAGAGAGTTGTTTGTAAAACTAAACAGATATGAAGAACCAGGAAAACTTGGGGGGGGGGTGGAATGAGCATCCGACTTCATTGGGGGGATGGAATGAGCGTCCGTTGGTTGAGCATCCGACTTCAGCTTAGGTTATGATCTCGCAGTCTGTGAGTTGGTGGGGGGCATCAGCTCTAGCAGATTTTAAAATACTCTAAAGGCCTCAACCATTGGTATTAATATTGGTACAATATTAATATCGGTGGCATCAATTCATGAGTAGAGGCATACCAATGGGTCCGTATAAAAAGTCCAGAAATATGTACAGGTATTTAGTGCATGACAGAGAAAGCATCTCCAATCAGCAGGCTCAATATGGACTTTCTAGTAACTGGTGTTGGGACAACTGGGTAGGCATTTGAGGAGTACCCTTGTAATGAAGTCCAGACCTCTTAAAAGAAAAATTTGAACACTTCAACTTCTTGATAACAACAACAACAAACTTGTAAGAGGGAGAAACACATAATCAAAGTTTTTTTTTTAAGACAAAACGGAAAAAAAAATCGCAACTCCTCACAGATAAAGGCTAATTTCTCTAAGTACAAAAAGCTCCCAGAATCAAGAAAAGGACAAGCCTGTAGGAAAAAAAAAAAAAATAGGCTGAGAAAATACACAATTCAAAGAAAAAAATACAAATGGCTCTTAAGCTTCTGATAAGGTATTATTTGTAAGAGCAATACAAATTAAAATAATTCCAAGACCATATTCTTACTCTCAAATTGACAAAAATCCTAAAGTTTGACACCATACCCTGTTGGCAAGATGTTGCTGCTAAGAGTGAAAAATGGTATAACTTCTAATGGGAAGAATCTGGCAATATTATCCAAAATAGCAACCGTATTTACCTTTTAATCCAGGATTCCTACTTCGAGGAATCTATCCCATAGATACAGATAGGAAATGTTCAAGGTTATCTGGTGCGGTAATGTTTGATTACAATAAGTCTGGAAACAAACCTAGAGCCCATCGACAAAGGACTAAACTATGATACCTCCACACAATAGAGTATCTTGCAGCTATAAAAGAATGAAGGGAAAAAAGGAGGAAAAAAAAGAATGAAGAAGACTTCTCTGATCTAATACGGCAACATTTCCAGGATAACTTACATGAAAAGCAACAGGCGCTATAGTATAGGACACATGGTATACTGCGCTTCATGCAGGGAAAGGTGGAAATTAGCACATACACTTGGATTTGCTTGTATTTATGAAAAAAAACCCCACAAGATGAAACAATGAACTAACAAAAGTGGTTACTACAATGTCAAGGAGAAATGGATGGGGTGGGGAGAGGGTATAACTTTTTCAAGGTGTCTCTTTTAAATTTGCTTTTATACTTGTACCGTGTATTCAAAAAACATGCGTATTTGCAAAAGAGACTCAGCAAGGACAAAAACGGGCAAGACTAAACAATGTATTATTAAGAGCTAGGTATACACATCATAAGCTTACAAAGTCTACTCGGACATTTACCAAATTTCTTTTGTTGTTTTTGAGTCCATTTTTATTCATTTATTTTTTAATTTTATGTTTATTTTTGAGAGCGAGAGGGACAGAGCCCGACGCGGGGCCCAAACCCACAAACTGTGAGATCATGACCTGAGCCGAAGTCCGGTGCTTAACCGACTGAGCCACCCAGGCACCGCTTTGAGTCCAATTTTAATTCCTTTGAGGTCAGAGAACATTCTTTGTAGGATTTCAATCTTCTAAAATTTAATAAGACATGTTTTATGGCCAAGTGTAGAATCTATTCTGTAGAATGTTTCACGTATGTTTAAAAAGGACGTGGGGCACCTGGGTGGCTCAGTTGGTTGAGCGTCCAACTTCAGCTTGGGTTATGATCTCGCGATCTGTGAGTTGCAGCCCCTCATTGGGCTCTGTGCTGACAGCGTGGAGCCTGCTTGGGATTCTCTCCCTCTCTCTGCCCCTCTGCCACTCTCTGTGTCTCTCACAATAAATAAACTTTTTTAAAAAAAGGATGTATATTTTGCTGTTGTTTTGCTCTGTAAATGCCAGTTAGGTCAAGTAGGTTGATGGTATTGTTCAAATCTTCTATAAGCTTCCTGACTTTTTATCTAGTTGTTCTTTCAATTATTGAGAAAAAGGTATAGAAATCCCTACCCACTCTAGTTGAATTGCTTATCTGTCAAGTCTGTCGTTTTTCGGTTCATATGTATGGGGGTTCTGTTTTTAAGTGTGTACACCTTCAGGGGCGCCTGGGTGGCTCCGTCGGTTAAGCATCCGACTTCACCTCAGGTCATGATCTCGCGGTTTGTGAGTTCGAGCCCCGTGTCAGGCTCTGTGCGGACAGCTCAGAGCCTGGAGCCTGCTTCCGATTCTGTATCTCCTCCTCTCTCTGCCCATCCCCGCTCACACACACACACTCTCTCTCTCTCTCAAAAATAAATAGAACATTAAAAAAAAAGAGTTGCATGCTCTAAATAAATAAGTAAATAACCAACTGTGATTCCATAAAATTCACCCAAGTGTATAATTCAATATTTGTTAGTAAATTTACCAAGTTATGCAACCATCACCACTATCATCCCAACGAGATCCCTTGGTACCAGCTTACAGTTAATATCCATTTCCACACCCAGCCCCGGGCAACCACTAATATACTTTGCTTATGTGCATTTGCTTTTTCTAAATATTTCACGTAAATTGAATCACACAGTAGCTGTCCTTTTGTGCATGACTTCTTTCATGTAGTGTAATGTTTATGAGGTTCATCCAGATTTCTGCGTGAATCAGCATTCATTCTTTTTTTTTTTTTAATTTTTTTTTTCAGCGTTTATTTTTGGGACAGAGAGAGACAGAGCATGAACGGGGGAGGGGCAGAGAGAGAGAGGGAGACACAGAATCGGAAACGGGCTCCAGGCTCCGAGCCATCAGCCCAGAGCCTGACGCGGGGCTCAAACTCACGGACCGCGAGATCGTGACCTGGCTGAAGTCGGACGCTTAACCGACTGCGCCACCCAGGCGCCCCAGCATTCATTCTTTTTAATTGCTAAACAGCACGGGCAGTCCTGCATGGTGGTGGGAACCACAAAGCTGACTACGCAAGCTGAGAGCAAGAAAAGCAATCTTAATAATTAATCGGAAACAAATATTATTGTCCCAGAGTCTCTAAAAAATTTTGTCTGGGGTGCCCGGGTGGCTCAACCAGTTAAGCCTCTAACTCTTGATTTCGGCTCAGGTCATGATTTCACAGTTCATGGGATTGAGCCCCGAGTTGGGCTCTGCACTGGGCATGGAACCCACTTAAGAGTCTCTCTCAAAAAAAAAGAAAAGTTTGCCAAGAGTTAAAGACTCTTACTCTTGGTTATAAACGTAAAGAGAAAGTGAAAAGATAATAAGACTAACTTTTATTTAATGCCCTGTAACTTAAAACATCAGAAACACTGAGAACCAAAGTTTATTTCTTTGTAAAAAACTTATCCAGAGTAGTCCGAACGGTGCTCGCTTTTTCTCATCCTATAGCTTACAATATAAAGCGAGCGTCTTTTCTTCTTTTGTTTTAAAAATTTTTTAATGTTTATTTTTGAGAGAGAAACAGAGTGCAAGCTGGGGAGGAGCAGAGACAGAGAAGGAGACACAGAAACTGAAGCAGGCTCCAGGCTCTGAGCTGTCAGCACAGAGCCCGATGCGGGGCTCAAACTCACGGGACTGCGAGATCACAACCTGAACCGAAGTCCGACACTCAACCAACTGAGCCACCCCAGAGTCCCTAACATTTGACTCCCCCAAAACGTAACTACTAACAGTCTACTATTGACCAGAAGCCTTAGCCATAATGCAGTCTGTTAACACATACTTTGTACGTTGTATTATATGCTGTATTTTTACAACAAAGTAAACCAGAGAAAAGAAAACATTAGTACAAAAATCATAAAGAAGAGAAAATATATTTTCTTATTGAAAAAAATCCATGTATAAGTGGAACTGGGCTGTCCAAACCTATGTTGTTCAAGGGTCAACTGTAATTCTGTTTACGTTTGATATAAATTTCTCTTCCAGTGTTCTCACTTTTTCTTGCTTTGCTTTCATCTTTGTTGGCCAATTTCCTCTCTCGGTTACCTACCCTTTGTAAAATGTCACATGGGCTTATCACTGGGAGACAAAGAGGTAACACAACTACATGCTCTGCTGCCTGTGTGTGGACTGAATCACAGAAGGACAGTAACCAATAACACGCAGACTGTGAATGAAAGGACATGGCTGGTCATGGATCTTGATGTGCATTCGTTATTTGCGTAGTGATTTCTGGAGCGAAGAACTGCCAGTAAAGTGTACCCTTTGTGCAGTTACAGTTAATATACCATGGTACCCCCAATTTGAATCACGTTGCGAGGATACTGGTGTTAAACCATGGTAACTGAAATTCATACAGCCAGACCGATGAAGGTGGGACTGCCTATATTCTGGGTGGGCGGGGCTTAGAACTTGCTTCTAACCAAAAGAATATGGCAACAGTGATGGGATATCATTTCTATAATTATGGTACGTTATATGGCAAAGGTAAAATGATTTTGTAGGTATAAAGCCCCTACTATTCCTTTTTTTTAAGTTTATTTATTTTGAGAGAGAGAGAAAGAACGCGAGTAGGGGAGGGGCAGACAGCAAGGGAGAGAGAATCCCAAGCAGGCTCTGCACTGACAGTGCAGACCTCATGAATGGGAAGATCATGACTTGAGCCAAGATCAAGTTAGAGGCTTAACCAACGGAGCCACCCAGGTGCCCCCCTACTGATTCTTGCTATGAAGTCTACTTCATTGGAAATTAACGTAGCTACTTTAGCTCTTTTGTTTAATGTCACATAGTGTATCTTTATCCTTCCTCTACCCATGTCTTTATAAAGTGGGTTTCTTATAAACAGCATATAGCTGTCTTCTTTTTCTTAATCCAATCTGACAATCTGTCTTTTAGGCCATTCACATTTAAAAAAAATTTGAGAGAGAGAGAGAGAGCATGAGCAGGGAAGGGCGACAGAGAGAGAGAGAGAGAGAGAGAGAGAGAGAGAGAGAGAGAAGAAGAAGGGAGGGAGAATCCTAAACAGGCTCCACACTCAGCACAGAGCCCAATGCAGGGCTCGATCCCTCAAACCTGGGATCACAACCTGAGCTCTAATCAACAATCCGGTGGACTGAGCTACCCAGGGGCCCCAGGCCATTCACATTTTCATACTTAAAGTGATTGCTGATATGGTGGGATTAAAATCTATCTTGCCGGCTGTTTTTCATTTGTGTTGTTTCTTCTTATTTCCTCTTTTTCTGCTTTCTCTCTGTTGTGTTGAGCGCCTTTTATGATTCCATTTTATCACTTCTATTGCTATTTTTACCTGATGCTTAGATGCTTAGCTCAGTAGTGGGGAGGTGGGAGATGGGGGCATTCTTTTATGTTCCAAGGAAGCCTCATTATTAGGCAGCACTGTGACCCTGGGTCTTAGGGCTGTGGCCTTCATAAGCATTCCTGATCGTCCTCAAAACACAGTGCCATCACTTTTTGCTATCCTTCCTCCTGCAGATTAAGACTTTTGTTCCTTAGGGAGATAGGGAGACGTGTCTGGGCAGAGTTGGGCATGGCTGTTGCTCCCCTCTCCCAGCCAGCATATGGGACAAACTTTCTCCATAATCTTCCCTGTGAGCGCCTGGTGGGGATCTTGGAGGAAAAGTCTGCAAGAGCGGGAGAGCCTCTTCTACCTCTGTCCACCCCCCCCCCCACCATTAGCAATTCATTCAAAAGATGCTGGTTTAATCAGGGGCACCTGGGTGGCTCAGTCGGTTGCACCTCTCACTTTGGCTCAAGGTCATTATCTCGTGGCTTGTGAGTTGCAGCCCCAAGATGGGCTTGCCGCTGTCGGTGAGGAGCCCACTTCTGATCCTTTGTTCCCCCCCCCTCTCGGTCCCTCCCCCACTCATGCTGTCTCCCTCTCTCTCTCTCAAAAAAAAAAAAATACTAGTTTAATCTTATCCAGCAGTGTCTGTACTGAGTAAGCAAACGCTCGAATCTGATTTCTCCCTGCACTGGCTCCTGTATGCCTTGAAATCTCAGTTTTCTGTGGCCAACTCAAGACAAGTCGCTGCTCTGCAATGTGTGTGCGGCTTTCTTCTTGTTGTAAGGACGGGAGCCCTAAGGTGTGCATCCCGGAGCTGAAACCAAAAGGCTTTTCATTGGTGTTTCAAGTGAACTTAGATCTTATATGCAGCCTTTTCCCACAAAGATCAGATATCTGACATACTGAGAGACGGTGTCAGGCGAATTATAATGCGCTAAGTAACAATTCGCTGAACATTCGGTTAAACAGATAAACAGAGAGAGATGGGAAATTCCTATAGTGTTAATATCTAATCAAGGATTCTGATCAATGGGCTAGAACTGATTTTCTTATCTGACTTGCTCTAATTCCAGTGAAAGAAAGAACTTGTTTTTTTAAATTATTTTTTTAATGTTTAATTTTTTTTACATTTCTTTATTTTTGAGAAACACAGTGAGACAAAGCATGAGCGGGGGAGGGGCAGAGAGAGAGGGAGACACAGAATCTGAAGCGGGCTCCAGGCTCTGAGCAAGCTGCAGCATAGAGCCTCATGCGGGGCTCGAACCCACGAACTGTGAGATCATGACCTGAGCCGAAGTCGGACGCTCAACCGACTGAGCCACCCAGGTGCCCCTTAATGTTTATTTTTGAGAGAGAGGGAGAGAGAGTGCGAGCTGGGGAGGGGCAGAGAGGGAGACACAGAATCTGGAGAAGGCTCCAGGCTCCGAGCTGTCAGCACGGCTGTCCCTAAACTTACATGTTTTTGTGACATATAAATGCTTGATGTCTATGTGGCCTTTTGAGGTAGAGGAAAATGCTCAAACCTGCATCACACCTTTGACCTTATGTCACTGGCCTAACCAGGGCCCCATGCTGGTGGGGGAGATGGACAACACTGCAGGTGCTTAAGTGACCAACTCCCGTAGAGATGTCCTCTTTTACAGAAACCCAACTCTAATTATGAATTTTTCAAACAATAACTGAATTGTAGAAATTGAAGAGATGTCACTATAAAACTAACAGGGGCGCCTGGGTGGCTCAGTCGGTTAAGCGTCCGACTTCGGCTCAGGTCATGATCTCACCGTTCCTGGGTTCGAGCCTCATGTCGGGCTCTGTGCTGACAGCTCAGATGTCTCTCTCTCTCTCTGCCCCTCCCCTGCTCGCACTGTCTGTCTCTCTCTCTCAAAAATAAAGATAAAAAAAAATTAAAAGCAAACCAACAAAACTAAACAACATGATTCAGAGAGATCAGTACCCTCTACAAGCATAATTTCCCTGGCTGAACTTAGACATCCTAAGTATCACTGTTAAGGTGGCCCTGTGAGAAACAGACAGTGTTACAGAAATATCTTCCATTGTGCTTGCTAGTATTAATGTATACGTTAAATCAGAATGTTAATTACACTTTTTATAAAAAGGGCTTTAAAAAAAAAAAAAAAGCTTACTTATTTTGAGAGAGTGTGTGAGCAGACTGTGAGATCATGACCTGAGCAGAAGTCAAGAGTCGAACACTCAACTGACTGAGCCACCCAGGCGCCCCTAGAAAGGGCCTTTCATTCTTCCCTCCTATCTACCACCATTTCCTCCCCGAGTCATATATAATTCAATAAAACAGCACTGACAGGTAAGCTTACAAAATAGTGGATGTGGGGTTTTTTTTTTAATTTTTAAAAAAAAATTTTTTAAATCTTTTTTTTATTCTTGAGAGACAGGGTGTGAGCAGGGGAGGAGCACAGAGAGAGGGAGACACAGAATCTGAAATCCGAAGCAGGCTCCAGGCTCTGAGCCGTCAGCCCAGAGCCCGACGCGGGGCTCGAACCCACGAACCGCGAGATCATGACCTGAGCTGAAGTCAGACGCTCAACTGATTGAGCCACCCAGGCGCCCCAAGTGGGGTTTTTTTTTTTTTAATGCACATACTTAACATTTCAAATGTGAACAACTGTTTATCATAATTACAGCATCCCATGCTTTAGGCATATATTCCCACAGCAAATACAGCTTGTGCCTCAACACCTAGCTTCCTTCAGCCCAATGAGAGGGATACTGAGTCCTGTGAACCTGACCACGCGGCTTCTCTCCTCCCTTCTGGGCCTCAGGTCGACGTTCTGCCCTTTCTTGCGCTGCTACATGCCGCAGGGGCACAGGGAGGGAAAGGGCTTCTTTTCTCTCCTGCTCTAGTCTCTCTTTGCGCTGCCCATTGGATGCATCTCGCTGGAAGCCACTTGTGTGATCGCCATGGCCGAAGCTTCCAGCAGACAGCCCTCCCTATAGTGGTTCCATTTCCCGCCAGGTGACCTCTTTCCTGGGCTCTGTGATGCTACCTTCTCCCTAGGTCAGCCCTAGGGGTGACAGGTGGCTTCCCGCTGTTACTTATGTCTAGGTGGCTTCAGGGCACCCTGTCTGGCTTCTCAACTCTTCCAATGCCTTGGTTCATAGCTGCCCCCTGCTGAACTACTTGCCTCTTTTTCCCTGAGGGGATAGTGGAGGGGGAGGATTTCATCTGCCACATCAGAGCCCCGCCTTTTACCGGATTTCTCCCCCCCCCCCCCCCGCAATGGATACAAATCACTACAGCTGACCATCCTGACGGTGTCTCTCTCCAGTGCCATCACAAACACTCCAACAGCCCACTGCCGCTGAAAGTAGACAGTTGTCTCATTCATGCCACTGAAGAGAATCCCTCTGGCTCATTCACAGCCTACTCTGTTAATGAATGCCATGGTTTCTTTCCCCAGTTCTCTGAACGGCAAAAATGTACCGCAGCCGACACATTCCTAGACTAGAATATGACAGGCTGTGGTAGGCTTGTGTTCAGTGTGTGTCTGCATAAACACACAGACACACACATGAAGTCCACGGCTCAAAAAGAAAAAAACACCAAAAGGGGCGCCTGGGTGGCCCAGTTGGTTAAGCATCCGACTTCGGCTCAGGTCACGATCTCCCGGTTCGTGTGTTCGAGCCCCACGTCGGGCTTTGTGCTGACGGCTTACAGCCTGGGGCCTGCCTGTGTCTCCTTCTCTCTCTGCCCCTCCCCTGCTTGCGTGCTCTCTCAAGAATGAACATTAAAAACAAGCAAATATATAAATACCAAAAGACAGAGGGTACACGTATGGGTGTTAACAATGACACACACACAAAAAGACCAAAATCCCTTTATGGAATGAAGGCTTCCACTTCCAGACAAGACAGAGAAACAGGGACTAGATTTATCTTCAGGTCTAAAACAAAAACAAAGAAATACATGGGGTAACGGTTTTCAAGACACCAGAAGTCATGCTGAAGAACTGATCCCTGAGTGATGGGGAAAAATGAGGTGAGCGCTATGACGGCTCCAGCCTACTGTCTTCAGAGAATTTCCAAGCCACAAAGTAGGGAGGGGAAACCGAGACAGAGGTCTAGCCAACTCTGTAAACTGACAAAGCTGAGGGTCTAGATACAAGGTGAAGGTGGCTTAAGTTCATGGGACAGGGGACTGGCAGAGAGAATCTGAATAGAGAGAGAATCCTGGAGATCCACAGAGGGTCTCTCCCTCTGGTATTCAGGAGAGACCAGCATATGCATATGAGGGGAAAGAACAATCTGAAAGGATTAGGGATGGCAGTACCTGGCTACAGGGACAGTGCCTGCTCCCACAAGCCAGATTGGAATTCACAGTTCACAGGACACGTGGGTAGAATATTCAGGATGGTCTTGCTTCAGTAGTGGGAATTACTAGCACTGCTCCAGACCTACCTAACAAATCACGAAAGCAAGACCCCGAAGGATCAAACTCTTTTCCAGTGAGTTAACTGCATCTAGGTACAAAGTGCAAGACGATTTGTAGGAATACAAACACGTCCGGCACTTAACAAGGTAAAATTTACAATGTCTGGCATCCAACTAAAGATTAGCAGACATACAAAGAGGCAGGAAAATGCAACCCATAATTAGGAGGATAGTCAATCAATTAAATGAAACTGACCCAAATTTTAGAAGCAGCAGGGAAGGGCATTAAGACAGCTATTGTAACATATTCCATATGTTCAAAAAGTTAAGCAGAGACGTGGAAGAACTTGTGAACATAGAAACTACAATATCTAAAATGAAAAATACACTGGATCGGATTAATTCAGATTAGATACTGCAGAAGAAAGAGATGAGTTAATTTAAGGGCCCAGCAAAAGAACCATCCAAAATGAAACACATGGAAAAAATAATCTCAAAATAGGAAAAGGCACCAGTGGGCTGTGTAACAATTTGAAGGGGTCTAATATACACGTGACTGGAGCCCCTGAGTGGGAAAAGGAAAGGACAGAAAAAATATTTCAAAATATAATGGCCAAAAATTTTTACAAACTTAATGAAAACTATAAAAAACACCCCCCCCCAAAGACCAAATGAATCCCAAGCACATGATACATAGAGAAAACTACGCCAAGGTAAACGGTAATCAAACTGCTCAAAACCAGTGATAAACAGAAAATATTAAAGGCAGCCAGAAGAAAAAGACATGTTACATACACAGGAACAAAGACAAAGATGACATTAGATTTCTCATCAGAAACAATATAAGCAAAAAAATGCCAGAGCAGAAAATGGAGACAGGAGAAAAAAATCACTCCAGAATTCTATACCCAGCAAAAGCATCTTTCAAAATGAAGGTGAAATAGAGGCATTTACGCATATTCCCACACAAAGAAAGAAAATTGATAAATCTAAAAAAGTAATGGTTTTAAAAATAAGAGTGGGGGCGCCTGGGTGGCGCAGTCGGTTAAGCGTCCGACTTCAGCCAGGTCACGATCTCGCGGTCTGTGAGTTCGAGCCCCGCGTCGGGCTCTGGGCTGATGGCTCAGAGCCTGGAACCTGTTTCCGATTCTGTGTCTCCCTCTCTCTGCCCCTCGCCCGTTCATGCTCTGTCTCTCTCTGTCCCAAAAATAAATAAACGTTGAAAAAAAAAATTAAAAAAAAAATAAGAGTGTGGATGAAACTAAAGAAATCTCAGGAACACAAAAGCTAACAGTCCACTGACACCACGTGTTATTCTGCAGGAAAACGTTAACCTAACAGGCCTGATGTTGTGATCTCTAGGAGGGCCAGCTTGCATGACTGATTCTTGTAATACCTCATGGGAACTTGGTGTATAGAATACTCCCTATGCTACTAATTGATAAGGCTGTTTTTGTGCCTAGAACACTAAAATTCTGCCCTACCAGCCTGGCTGTTGTTTTTGCAAATGTGATTTACGGCAAACACCTGCTTTCCTTCTGGGAGTCAGAAATTTCAGTAAGAGTCCTGATCAGCCCTTAATTTAAAAAGTTGACTCTCTCCCACTCTAACCTCTTTTTTTTTTTTTTTAAAGCATAAGAGACTGTTGAGAACTGAGAGCAAACTGAGGGTTGATGGGGGGTGGGAGGGAGGGGAGGGTGGGTGATGGGTATTGAGGAGGGCACCTTTTGGGATGAGCACTGGGTGTTGTATGGAAACCAATTTGACAATAAATTTCATATATAAAAAATAAAAATAAAAAAAAATAAAAAGTTGAGGGGCGGGGTACCTGGGTGGCTCAGACTGTTAAGCATCCGACTTCAACTCAGGTCATGATCTCACGGTTTGTGAGTTGAGCCCTACATCGGGCTCTCTGCCGTCAGCACAGAGCCCACTTCGGATCCTCTGTCTCCCTCTCTCCCTGCCCCTCCCCCACTCGTGTTCACTCCCCCTCTCTTTCTCTCTCTCTGTCTCTCAAAAATAAACATTAAAAAAAGAGATGAAGTCTTAAGCAAGCTTCTCTGGGCAGAAACACTGCACATGTGTTGCTGTATTTAATTGCTGGAAGAAGTGTGTCCTGTGAAACCCTACCCATAATCCCCCAAGGGAGAACTTTGGAAGCCCACATATAGACTCTTCCAGACTCTACCCATTACACCTTTTCCCACTTGCTGATCCTGCTTTTTATTCTTTTGCTGTAATAAATCATAGCTCTGACTATAAATGTCTCTGAATACCATGAGTCGTTCCAGCAAATCATCAGATGTGTGGGTGGTCATCATATGCCCAAACAGTTACCAAATATAAGTGGTACCTTTTAAACATTTTTTTAAGTTTATTTAATTATTTTTGAGAGAGAGCACAAGTGAGGGAGGGGCAAAGAGACAGAAGTGGGGGGAGACACAGAATCCGAAGCAGGCTCCAGGCTCTGAGCTGTCAGCACAGAGCCCAACACGGGGCTCGAACCCACAAACCGCGAGATGACCTGAGCTGAAGTGGGACACTTAATCAACTGAGCCACCCAGGCGCCCCTATAAGTGGTACGTTAAATCTTCACTCTTTCTTCAAACCCCTCCTGTGGACCTGAACTCCCTACTCTTTGGCCTCCCCTAGAATCCCAAGCAGTGCCTTATCTACTATTGTAGTCATGAACATCTCCATCAGGTCCTCAAAACAGCCCCAAATATCACACTCCAGTTTCAAGTGGAACTCAGAGCAGGTGTAGAAGTTACAATTAGGTTCATCAGCAAATAACAAACACCGATTTCCAGGCTCCTTCTGAGCCATCAGCACAGAGCCCGATGTGGGGCTCAAACGCACAGACTGTGAGATCATGGCTTGAGCCAAAGTTGGATGTTTAACTGACTGAGCCACCCAGGCGCCCCATGTTGGCATTATTCAAAATACGTTACTAAAAGTTTAAGATGTTAAGTGAAATCTCTAAGATAACCAGCAAGAAAATAACAATATACAGAAAAGGAAAGAAAAGGATCAAGACTGTACACTATAAAAAATACTAAAATACACAAATACACAACTAAATACACAAAAGGCAGTAATGGAGAAATCGAGGAACAAAAACCATATAAGTCATAAAAAACAAATAGCAACAAGACAGAAGTAAGTCCTACCTTATCAGTAATTACTTTAATATTAATGAATTAAACTCTATTATTAAAAAAATCTGAGATTGGCAGAATGGGTAAAAACACGTGATCCGTTTATATGCTGTGTATAAGAAAGTAACTTTAAACACAAAGACACAAAGAGGCTAAAAGTAAAAAGAACAGTCTATGCAAATAGTAATCACAAGGGAGGTGGGATGGCTGTAGTATCTGACAAAATAGATTTTAAGTTAAAAAAAAATATTACAAGACAAAGAAAGATCTATGCTGACAAAATCTTCAATCCATCTAGAAGGTACAACAATTATAAACATACACATGCCTAAAAATGGATTCCCCAAATACATGAAGCAAAATCTGACAGGACTAAAGGAGGAAATAGTTCTATAATAATAGTTGATTTTAAAAACCGACTATCAATAACATATAGAAAAAAGAGACAGAAGGAAGATCAATAAAGAATTAGAGGACTTGAAGAATACTATAAACCAACTGGGTCTACAGACACATACAGAGCACTTTGCCCAACAACAGCAGAATACACATTTTTCTCAAGTACATATGGAACGTTCTCCAGGACGGACTCTAAGTTAGGTCACCAAACAAGTCGTAATAAACTTAAAGAGTCTAAAAGTATATGTAGTATCTTTTCCAATCACAACGGGATGAACTAGAAATCAGCAACAGAAGGAAAACTAGAAAACTCACAAATGGGTGGAAAGTGAACAACAGACTCTTAACCAATAAGTCAAAGAAGAAATCACAAAGGAAATTAGAAAATACCTTGGGAAAAATGAAAACAACATGATGTACCAACAGTTATCAGATGCAGCAAAAGCAGTGCTCAGAGAGAAATTCTTAGCTGTAAGAGTCTACATTAAAAAAGAAGAATGATTGGGGCGCCTGGGTGGCGCAGTCGGTTAAGCGTCCGACTTCGGCCAGGTCACGATCTCGCGGTCCGTGAGTTCGAGCCCCGCGTCAGGCTCTGGGCTGATGGCTCAGAGCCTGGAGCCTGTTTCCGATTCTGTGTCTCCCTCTCTCTCTGCCCCTCCCCTGTTCATGCTCTGTCTCTCTCTGTCCCAAAAATAAATAAACGTTGAAAAAAAAAATTAAAAAAAAAAATAAAAAAAAAAAAGAAGAATGATCTCGGAGCACCTGGGTGGTTCAGTCAGTTAAGCATCCGACTCTTGATTTTGGCTCAGGTCATGATCTCACAGTTCATGAGCTCGAGCCCCATGTCAAGCTCTGCGCTGACAGTGTAGAGCCTGCTTGGGATCCTCTCTCTTTCTCTCTCTCTCTGGCCCTCCCCCACTTGCGCAGGCATGCACTCTTTCTCAAAAATAAATAATCTTTTTTTTTTTTGAAAAAAGAAGAATGATCTCAAATCAGTAACTTAACTGTACACCTTAAGGAAGTAAAAAAGGGAAGAGCAAACCAAAACCCAAAGCTAGAATAAGGAAAGAAATGAAAAGATTAGAGAGGAGATAAATAAATAATAGAAGAAAAAAAGCAACAAAACCAAAAGTTGGTTCTTTGAAAAGATCAACAAAACTGACAAACTGTAGCTAGGGTCACTAAGGGGGAAAAAAGACTCAAATTACTACAATCAGATATGAAAAAGGAGACATTACTATCAACTTTACAGAATTTAGAAAGATTACAAAAGAATACTATGGGGGCCCCTGGGTGGCTCAGTTGGTTAAGTGTCCAACTTCAGCTCAGGTCGTGATCTCACAGTCCATGAGTTCGAGCCCCACATCAGGCTCTGTGCTGACAGCTCAGAGCCTGGAGCCTGTTTCAGATTCTGTGTCTCCCTCTCTCTCTGACCCTCCCCCATTCATGCTCTGTCTCTCTCTGTCTCAAAAATAAATAAATGTTAAAAAAAAATTAAAAAAAAAGAATACTATGAACTGGATAATCTAGATGAAACTCACACATTTCTAGAAACACACAAACTATCAAAACTGACTCAAGAAGAAATAGAAAATCTGAATAGACCTATAACAACAAGGAGAGTGAATCAGTGATCAAAACCTTCCCAACAAAGAAAAGACCAGGACCACATGGCTTTATTGGTTAATTTTACCACACATTTAAGAAAGAACTGACAACAATCCTTCTCAAATTCTTCCAAAACCTGAAGCAGAGTGAATACTTCCTGACTCTATGAAGCCAGCATTACCCTGATATCAAAGCCAAATTCATGACAAGAACAGAAAACTACAGACCAACAGTCCTTATAAATGTAGATGCAAAAATCCTCCAATACTGGATAACCAGATTCAGCAGCATATTAAAAGAGTTATATACCATGACCAAATGTAATCCATCCCAGAACACAAGGGTGGCTCAATATATGAAGGCCAATCAGTGTAATATACCACATTAATAGAATGAAGGAAAAAACCCACATAATCACCTCAACTGATGGAGAAAAAGCATTTGACAAAAATAATATCTTTTCATGATAAAAACACCCACATAAACCAGAAATAGAAAGGGACTTTCCCCATGTGATATAGGATATATGTGAAAAACCTGTATCTAACATCATACTTAATGGTGAAAGACTGAAACTTTTTCCCCTAAGATCAGGAACAAGACAAGGATACCCACTTTCACCATTTCTATTCAAGACAGTAATGGAAGTTCTAACCAAAACAATTAGGCAAGAAAGGGAAATAAAAGGCATCCAAATTAGAAAGTAAGAGGTAAAACTAACTCCATGTGCAGATGACATGACCTTGTATATAAAAAAACTCTAAAGAATCCAAAACACTGTTAGAGAAAATAAACAAGTTCAATACAGTTGCAGGAGACAAAATCAACACCAAAAAAAAAAAAAATCAGTCATATGTTTATACATTAGCAATGAACAAGAAACCTAAGAAAATAATTTCATTGATAATAGCATAAAAAGCAAGAAAACAGTTGAAAATAAATTTAACATTTAAGGACACGTAAGAGTTGTATACTAAACCCCAAAACATCACTGAAAGAAATTAAAGACCTAAATAAATGAAAAGATATCCATGTTATGGACTGTAAGACTAAAAATCATTAAGATGACTGGGGCACCTGGGTGGCTCAGTCAGTTAAGTGTCTGACTTTGGCTCAGGTTACGATCTCACGGTTTGTGAGTTCGAGCCCCTCATCAGGCTCTCTGCCGTCAGCACAGGGCCTGCTTCGGATCCTCTGTCCCCTTTCTCTCTGCCCCTCCCCTGCTCTCTCGCTCTCTCTCTCTAAAAATAAATAAACTTAAAAAATCATTAAGGTGACAATACTACCCAAAGCAATATATAGACTCAATGCAATCCCTATCAAAATCTTAATGGCAGAAGTGAAAAACCACTTCCCAGTTTCAAAACTTATTCCAAAGCTATAGTGGTATTGGTATAAGGGCAGACATAGAGACCAGTGGGATAGAATTAAGGGTACCAACACCATTCAATGAGGAAGGGACGGTTTCTTCAACAAATGACTCTGGTATAACTGAACATCCACATACAAAAAAATAAATTTGGACCCTTACCTTATACCATATATAAAAATCAACTCAATATAAACCAAAAATCAAAATTTAAGAGTTAAAACTATAAAACTCTTCATAGAAACAGTAAGAGAAAGCTTCATGGCCCTGGTTTTGGCAAAGATTTCTTGGCCTAGGCAACAAAAGAAAAAATAGGTAACCCGAAGGTCATCAAAATTAAAGCCTTTGTGCATCAAAGGCCACTATCATAAAATAAAAAGGCAACCCATGAAATCGGAAGAAGTATTTGCAAATCATATATCTAGTAAGAGATTAATATCCAGAACACATAAAGAACTCCTACATCTTAGCAACAATATAAAAATAAACAACCCAATTCAAAAATGGGCAGAGGACTGGAATGAACTTTTCTCCAAAGAAGATGCCCATGAAAAGATGCTCCGCACCATCAGTCATTAGGAAAATGAAAATCAAAACCATAATAAGCTACCACTTCACAAGTACTAGGATGACCACCGAAAAAGACAACAACAAAAAATAACAAAGTATTAGAGAGGATGTGGAGAGACTGGAATGCTTGTGCACTGGGGTGGGAATGTAAAATATGGCAGCTGCTATGGAAAACAGTTTAAGCAATTCCTCAAAAAGTTAAACAAAGAGGGGCACCTGGGTGGGGTCAGTCAGTTAAGCTCCCGACTCTCGATCTCGGCTCAGGTCATGATCTCATGGTTCCTGAGATCGAGCCCTGAGTCGGGCTCTGTGCCTGCTTGGGATTCTTTCTCTCTTTCCCTCTCTCTGACCCTCCTCCACACGTGCTCTAGCTCTCTCCTCTCAAAACAAATAAATACACTTCAAAATAAAAGTTAAACTTGGGGGCGCCTGGGTGGCTCAGTCGGTTGTGGGTCCAATTGCAGCTCATGCTTCGTGGGTTCGGGCTCCATGTCGGGCTCTGTGCTGACAGCTCAGAGCCTGGAGCCTGCTTCAGATTCTTTGTCTCCCTCTCTCTCTGACCCTCCCCTGCTTGTTCTCTGTCTGTCTCTCTCTCTCTGAAAAATCAATAAACATTAAAAAATAATAATAAAATAAAAGTTAAACACAGAACTACCATATGACCCAGCAATTCCACTCCTAGGTGTATATTCAAAAGAACTGAAAACAGGGGCTCAATCAGATACTTGTATGTTCACGGCAGCATTATTCATAATAGACAAAAGGTGGAAACAACCCAAGCGTCCAGGAACTGATAAATGAATGAACAAAATGCAGAATGGAATACTATTCAGCCACAGAAAGGAATGAAGTTCATATATATGCTATGACATGAATGAACCTTGAAAATATTATGCCAAGCAAGGAGCGCCTGGGTGGCTCAGTCGGTTAAGCGTCCGACTTTGGTTCAGGTCATGATTCACGGTTTGTGGGTTCGAGCCCCACGTTGGGCTCTGCGCTGACAGCTCGGAGCCTGGAGCCTGCTTCGGATTCTGTGTCTCCTTCTCTCTCTGCCCCTCCCCTGCTCGTGCTCTGTCTCTCTCTCTCTCAAAAGAAATAAATAATAACACATTTAAAAAAATTTTTTTAAAAAGAAAATATTACCCCAAGTGAAATAAGTCAGGTACAAATAAGTCATACACGTATATGAAATGTCCAGGATAGGCAAATTCATAGAGACAGAAACCCGATTAGAGGATACTGGGGAATGGGGGGCAGAGGAAGGAATGAGACATTGCTGTTTAATGGGTACGGAGTTTGTATTTGAGGGGATAAAAATTTGGAAACAGCGGTGACGGCCACACAATTTTACAAATGCCATCGATGCTAGCGAATTGTACAGTTACAAATGATAAAAACGGCAAATATTACCAGATGCATGCTGCCACAATAAAAAAACATTTTTTTTTTAATTTTTTTTTCAACGTTTATTTATTTTTGGGACAGAGAGAGACAGAGCACGAACGGGGGAGGGGCAGAGAGAGAGGGAGACACAGAATTGGAAACAGGCTCCAGGCTCTGAGCCATCAGCCCAGAGCCCGACGCGGGGCTCGAACTCCCGGACCGCGAGATCGTGACCTGGCTGAAGTCGGACGCTTAACCGACTGCGCCACCCAGGCGCCCCTAAAAAAACATTTTAAACCACCATGTGGCTTATCAGCTGAATACACAATTGTCTGCAAACATACTCACCTATCCCTTTGTGCTCCTTCCTGAAACAGCTCTTGCTGTGATGCAGGCAGATGTTTTCACGCACACACAGTTTTCCCTCTCAGAAACTTCCCTGTCAGTGGGAATCTGCGGCACGAGAACCTGAAGGACCTTTCATGCGAAGCAGTGTTACGGCACCTTCTTTTTGTTAGACAAAACAGTATCTGTTAAATATTTCCATGGTGCCTACTATGTGTGTGGCGCCATTCTCGGGACAGAGGAGACGGCAGTGAACAAAAGACAGATATGCCTGCCCACCCAGTCATTCAGGCTTATGTTCTAACGTCTTTTGGAAGAGACTGATAGGCCTGTGGGAACCAGCATTGTAAGAGTAGTGAGACCTGGCAGTTCCACAGACCCAGTTCTACCTGCCTCCCCAGCTCTGTGACAGTGACCTACAGACGAGGGAGATTTTAAGCACCTGCTCCCACCTGAGAAGCTGGCATGGCCACTCTGAACATCCTTTGGCAGTTCTTCTGGTTTTTTCCCCCTTAGCAACTGGTAGCTTCCTGCCATAGCGTCTTGGTCAGGGCCGCGATAACAAAGCACCATAGAGCAGGTGGCTTATACATCACCGAAATGTATTTTTCCTCACAGTTCTGGAGGCTGGAAGTCCAAGATCACGGTAGTAGAATGGTCAGGTTTCTGGTGAGTCTCTTCTGGGTTGCAGACTGCTGACTTCTCACTGTATACTGTATACGTGGTGGCAGAGAGAGCTCCCAGAGGTCTCTTTTAAAATCACATTCTTTTCTAATCGCATTCAGGAGGGCTCCCAAAGGCCACAGCTCCTAATACTATCACACTAGGGGTTAGGATTTCAACATATGAATTGGGGGAGGCCCAACCAACCAATGTATACCACATATCAATGGGGTAACACCTGGAGTGTGGCCATTGGGATGAAAATGAACAGGCATTTTGGCCCCACTAGGATCCAAGGGCCCCAGGCCAATCTAGCACCGGAAAAGCCAGTCTTCCAAATTGGTCAGCCTCACTCCTTGCACCCGTACACTGGAGTTTGGGGCCAAGGCCCCAGCTAATAATAAAGGGACGCTATGGTTTGTTTTATCCTCTGAGCATAGATTTCCCTCGGGAGACCCCCTGGAAGCGGGGCATCGGGGCCGGATTCAGGTTCTGCCGTACCCTGGCCAAACACATCCTGAACCGTATTGATCTCATCCTTTAGGGTACCCCCACTTACCAATCTCAAACGGGCGACCCCAAACGAATGAGGTGCTAGGCCTAACTTTTGATCTCTTTGTCTGGCAAAACGGGACCCACAACACGGCCAAACGGCTTAAAGTATGCAAAGTCCTGAACACAGTGCCCGGCCGTCATAGCAGGTGCTAAAAAAAAAAAAAAATAGTTGCTATTTTTCTACAGTTATTTAATTACAAGCAACACAGTGACTATACTTTAAAAGGTGAAAACTTAAATAACAACAGTGAGTCTCAAACTTCAACTTAAAACAACAAAAACAAAACCCTGCTACCGTAATGAAACACGGATTTCTGGGTCCCACTCTGAGGCCGGACCGCCTAGTTCTAACGAGCTCCCAGGTGATGCTGATAAGTGTATTGCGACAACTTCACAAACTCCAGATGAATACTCTCTCCAAACTGGATTACTTAAAAAAACTTAGCTTGTGCTCGCTTCGGCAGCACATATACTAAAAAAAACTTAGCTTAGCAGCAGCAGCAGCAACCAAACCGCATGCAAATTCTCCCACTTCTCTTTTCTGGATTATGTGGGAGAAAGTACTCATCAAATACTGCATCGGACGTTGGCTGGCTGCTTTCCACCCTGGTCCCCTTCCTCCAGCTAGACTACACTGCCCCGCCTCTCTTCCAGTTAGATGTGGCCTCATGACCAAGCTCTGTCCAACAGAAGTGGGCAAAGTGACACGAACCACTTCCACACTTAGCACGCGGTCTTCCCGTGTGATCCTCTTTTTCTTTCCTCATTCACTGGCCGGAGAGAGAGGATTTCAAGGAAGCCAGAAAATGGAGGACACCTGGCTCCTGAACGACCACACCGAGAACCACCTGCCAGACCCTTGCACTGAACTCTTCTTATGTTAGGCCACTGAAATGTGGGGTTGGTCTGTTCTAACGGCTAGCATTACCCTAATACAAATAGCCACACTGATTAAAAGCCAGGTAGCATGCTTTACCCAAAAGAGAAAAGTCTCCTAATACCTGTTCTCTTGCAAGTGGAAGAGAGGCAATTTTTCAAAAGGCATGTGAGCTTTAAAATGAAACCAAAAGGGGCGCCCAGGTGGCTCAGTTGGTTAAGCGTCCAATGCCAGCTCAAGTCATGGTCTCGCGGTTGGTGAGTTCGAGCCCCGCGTCGGGCTCTGGGTGGACAGCTCGGAGCCTGGAGCCTGCTTCGGATTCTCTGTCTCCCTCTCTCTCTGCCCCTCCCCCATGCTTTGTCTGTCTCTCTCTCTCTCTCTCTCTCTCTCACTCTCAAAAATAAATAAGCATTAAAAAAATTTTTTTAAACCAAACCAAAAAATTAAAATTCAAAAGAAGTTACTGATTCTCAAGTCACGAAAGCCTAACGTCATCTCATAGCAACTAATGTCAAACAGCATTCCTCAATTTCAGAGTTCAATGAGAGTAACGGGTTGTATACCGCCTCACCTGTACAACCTTTCAGGGAGGAAAGTTAACAGGTTACCAGCTAACAGGTTAGCAGGGAGGTTAACATTGTCCCCAGTCCTCTATTTTAATGAAAATTTTGAAACACACAAAAAAGTTGAAAGATGAATAGAAAACACACCCTTTCATCCACCACCCAGGTATAGCAAGTGCTAGCATTCTGCCATATTGGTTTCCTCTACATATGGGTGTGTGTATTTTTTTGACTGAACTTTTTGAAAGTAAGCTGCATGTGTCAGGACTCATACACTTCACCCTTAATAATTCAGCCTACAATTCCAATGAGTACGTACGTTCTCCTGTATAACCTCCATTATCTCACCTAAGAAAAGTATCAGTAATACCCTAATGTCATCTAACACCAAGTCCATGTTCAAATATCCCTGACTGTCCCCCCAAACATTCTATAGCTTATTTTCATGAACCAGGAGCCAATCAAGCTTCCTGTGCTCCGACTGCTTATATTTGGTCTCTATGAGCTTAGAACATGGTCTTAGTCTGCTCAGGCTGCTAGGACAAAATACCATTGACTGGGCGGTTTAAACAACAAACATTTATTTCTCATAGTTCTGGAGGCTGGAAAGTTCAAGATCAAGACGCTGGCAGATTCGGCGTCTGACTAGAGCCCTCTTCCTAGCTTGTAGGTGGCTGCCTTCTCACTGTATCCTCACATGGTAGAGAGATAGGGGGCTCTTGTCTCTCCCTCTTCTTATAAGGGCACTAATCCCATCGTACAGGTTCCACCCTCATGACCTCATCTAAACCTAATTACCTCCCCCAAACCCCACTTCCAAATAGCATCACATTAGGGATCAGGACTTCAACATAGAAATCTTGGCTGGGGCAGGGGGAGGGTACTACAATTCAGTCTATAACAGACACTTATCCTGCCTTTTTGTTTCCCTTTGACACAGACTTGTTGAAGAGACCAGGACAACCTGTCTCGTAAGTTATCCCGCATTTTGGATATGTCAAATTGCTTTCACGCGGTATTCGATAACTTGTTTCCCTCTCCCCTGTATTTCCTGTAAGCTGGAAGATGTGCCTAAAACCTCGATTCGATTCAAACAGAACATCTGGAGGATGAATCCGACACGGGTAAAGCTGTAGAGCTTCACAAGGAGCAAGGATAAATTTGACGGCTCAGCTATAAGACAGTGGCTGCCAGACCTCGCCACTACAAAGATACCTTCTTTCCTTCGCGATAGGCGAGTAACCTGTGGAGTTATCCTTGGCATCGTGTAAGTACTGTGTTCCCCAACAACTTCTCACCTAGGGCTTTGGAATTCCTTGAAAATCCTTGTCTAAGGCGTTGGGGGCTGTGAGACGGTGGTTTTCTAGTGACATCATTCCAGAGAGGTTAGCTTCTGAAAGTTCTAAGAAACACTTTCAGGAAATGTCATTTTCTAATGTTAAGACACGTTTTGCTTCCGTGTATTACTTTGAAATAACTAAAAGATTTCCCTGTGCCCAGAGATTTCAAAAAGAACATCCTGATAGCCAAGGAAAATGCTACCCAACCACATAACTATGTTCTCTTAGTTCTAATGTATTTTTTGCTACATAAACGCTGTTTGCTTTTATTTTTACTTTTTTAACGTTTATTCATTTTTGAGAGACACGGAGAGACAGAGCATGAGCAGGGGAGGGGCAGAGAGAGAGGGAGACACAGAATGCGAAGCA
>NW_024420586.1:23626037-23631644 GCF_014898765.1 Herpailurus yagouaroundi
ACAGAGCGTGAGCAGGGGAGGGGCAGAGAGAGAGGGAGACACAGAATCCGAAGCAGGCTCCAGGCTCCGAGGCATCAGCACAGAGCCCGATGCAGGCTCGAACTCACAAACTGTGATATCACCACCTGAGCCGAAGTTGGAAGCTTAACTGACTGAGCCACTCAGGTGCCTCTGTTTGCTTTATGTTTAAACAACATTTCAATTACAAAAGTAACGTGTGCCAGTATGGTAGAAAATTCAGGCCATTCAGAAGAGTACAAAGGGAAAAAGTAGCATTGCTCTTCCCTCTCTCCCAACAACGGTTTCCACAAGCAAAGGATAACCACTGCTAAGTTTGTGTATCCTTCCAAAGAAGCACATATGTCATATAGAAATGTGTATACATCATGTTTGTATACACATATTCCAAAATCTTTAAAGCATAAATGAGATAATACTATCCAGACTGTTCTGCCCGTTCTTTTTTCCCCACGGCAGTATGTGTGTGGACAGGGTAGGCATACTGTAAATATTTTCTAGGTATTAACAATTAGCCCACCCCCCCCAAAAAAATCAAATGTTTCTCATCCCTACTAACTGTATCCGAATGCATTTTTAAAAATTTTTTTTAACGTTTGTTTATTTTTGAGACAGAGAGAGACAGAGCATGAACGGGGGAGGGTCAGAGAGAGGGAGACACAGAATCTGAAACAGGCTCCAGGCTCTGAGCTGTCAGCCCAGAGCCCGACGCGGGGCTCGAACTCACGGACCGTGAGATCATGACCTGAGCCGAAGTCGGCCGCTTAACCGACTGAGCCACCCAGGCGCCCCTCCTAATGCATTTTTAAATTACAGGGGTGCCTGGGTGGCTCAGTTGCTTAAGCAAACGACTCTTGGTTGCGACTCAGGTAATGATCTCACGGTGCATGAGTTCGAGCCCCACAGTTGGCTCTGCGATGACAGTGAGGTGCCTGCTTGGGATTCTCTCTCTCTCCCTGTCTCTCTGCCCCTTCCATGTACGTGCTCGCTCTCTTTCTCTCTCTCTCTCTCTCAAAATAAATAAATAAACTTTAAATAATTTACAGCAGGCCTCTACCTGAATTAACCTCAAGTAGCAAAGCTGGCCAAAGAATCACGAAGTCTAGAGTGAGAATGAGAATTCATATCTACCAAGTGTTTAAGTATCAGACACTGCACTTGACCTTTATGATATCTCAATAATATAATAATCCTGTGAAGTGACGGATACTGTCTCCATTTTTGAAAAGAGGAAACCAAGACGTAGGGAGCTTACCCAATGTTACACAGCTTTATAAGTAACACAGCCAGCACGTGAACCCAAGGTATCTGGTACCCAAGTGAGACCATGTGGAGCTGCCCCAAACTGGGGCCAAAGTGAGGGACTCAAACACACACACACACACACACACACACACACACACACACACACACAAATGACGGCTCCCGATTAACCAAGAACAGCGTGGTTCCAAGATGTGTGCTCGCAAGGCTCAAACGTTAATTTTATGCTACTGTGCAGAGTCATATTTCCCCTTGCAGATTTCGCCCATGAACCCACTCTCTCACCCTGCGCTTAGCAATTCGGCTCCAACAAAGCAACAATGAGCCCACGGTCCACAGAACCTGGAGGGGCTGACCAACGCGTACTTGGAAAGTTGATAGGCGTGGAGGAAGCGAGAAGCAGGTGGCAGGCTGCCACGGCCAAGTGAGATATTTTGGACCTGTATCAGTTGCCACAAAAACATTACGGGGGAAGTGGAACTAGCGTACGCATGAGAGAGAACCATAGTTAACTGACACAGTCTGTTTATACCACCTTTCCCTGCCTCAAACACTTGCTATTTCTGCTGCACAGACTTGCTGGGCCTGATAACTTTCAGATGGCACTTAGTCACGTACAGAGGCAGACAGCTGGGAGCTCCCTGCCCTGACAAAACAGGTCAGACTGGTGCCAGGTAAGCTCCTGGTCCACTGCCCTGCAGCTCCCATCAGGGCCTGGGGTGGGGGCTGCTTTCAACTTCCCTGGAGAGTCTGGTCTGTGGTCACCCTCCCTTATGGCTACCCGGGTCTGTTGTCAGGGAGGGGCGCTTGTAACCGCCCCTTGCAATTTAGATGTCGAGCATTCACTGTGTGTCTCTTATTGTCCTTAGATCCCTTGCATCTGAGCAAGCCCTTATTATGGGATCTATTTGTTGTGCACACCACTCCTAATATAGCATCAACTATTTTGGGGGGATAATGAAATAAAAAGGAGAGAGGGAAAGGAAGGAAAATCTCTTTCCCCACGCCCCATTTTGTCTCCATTCCAGGCATGGGGCTCCAGAAGTTCCAGGGGTACAATCCACAACTGAAAGGTCACAGAAAATCGGTAACATAATGTAATTTAAGTAGGGAGAAGTGGGCATCACACTGGATGATTTGAGAAGCATCTTAAAAATGCCATCACGAATGCCACAGAACGGAGGCAAGGACACGCTAATAGGTAATTCGGCTCCCATAATTCAAAAATCGAAAAGCACAAAAGAGTATACAGTGTATTTCCCTGCCACCTCATGTCACAGCCACCTAGCTCCTCCCCCCCACACAAAAAAACAATGTTACTGGTCTATTGCCTGTCCTTCCAGAGATATTGTATACCAACAAATATATATAATCACAATTTATCTTAATATATGACTATATATAAATATATATTTACCATAACTTTTTATACACATTAAAGCCTTCCCTTTCAGATTAAAGTGCCACTTAAATATTTTTTAAAGGGGCAGAATTTAACGTGTTTTTTTTTTTAATTTCGAACAGTTCTGAAACTTGCAGTTGAACTCTTTCACTCATAAAACTTTACCAACATTAAAAAAAAAAAACTGCCCCCATTTAAAAATTTAAAAAGCAGATACTGAACAAATGTTTCCTTACGTCTTTCTGTCCTTTATTACTCAGAGGCAACAGGACAATTACTCACTTCCTCTACTGATATCAAGAAATGAAATCTGTTTTCTTACTATTATTAACAAAGAGAAGTCCTGAAAATCTGTACTGTATTGACTTCAGCGCTCAAAGATTTTCATGCTGAATTTTTAAAAATCAGAATCCCTATCCCAATAGCCTTCAGGAAAGAATGAACAATTAGCTAATCAAATGACATTAGAATTCAGATGGGGCAGGAGGGCGCTAAAACAGAAAGAAGACTAAATAGCCATGAGACAGAGAAATGTTTTCTCACGGTTACAGGCAAGATATCCACATCAAAATAGCAATATGTATCACATATTGGCAGACAAAATATCTTCGTATATTTCAAAGTAACACTAAAACCCAAAGGCAGAGCAAAATTACACAGAACGTTACGAGACGATGTTGCCTTTTCTGAGCAAACACCAATTAAACCAGATTTCAGTTTCACAAAATGAAACAGTACATTGCAGCACGGCCCCAGCGACTAAAAAATTGAAAGGAGTTGAAACCGTACACATCAGCAAAGGAAAAATCCACTATTGTTTGGCAGCCTCAAGATAACGGTGACTGCGCTAAGAACATGGAGTAGTCCTCAGGAAAAAACAAATAGTTTTAAATCCTCATTTATTTTCCATGCACTTGAACATGTATTCGTGAGCCTGTCAAATCTACCTTCTAAAAGTATTTCACGCTCTGATTTAATGAATTGGATCTAGAGGCCATAAAATAAAAAGATTTTCATGGTTATCTATAGACATATGAGGGTGATCTTCATTTGCATTACGTCTCCGAGTCAACCACCCGAAATGACAACACGCTTCAACTCCCCACTCTGCTACCTGCTCAGTACACCTCCAGCTCTGGCCTCCGTCACTTGTCACCCACGGACACAAACCCCAGAGCTCAAGAATGGCCAGGTATCGAGGCCAAAGTCTGAGTTCACATCTGTAATTTGCAAAAGCCTAACTCGCTTTTAGACCTGGTCCTGTTTCAGTTAAAGATCTGTTTAGGCCTCCACCTCTTTAAAACTAGAGGGCCTCCCGACAGCACTCCATAACCTTGGAAGCCACCAGCCTGGGCTGTCAACGACCCATCAAGAACCCTGAGAGGGCTGTCAACGACCCATCAAGAACCCTGAGAAGCGAGGCCCAGGGCCAAGGGTAATTTTCACATTAAAGATTAAGGCATCAGCTTTCCATTCTTTATCAGGGAACCCTGAATGGAAATTGAGTGGAGAGATCCCTCCAGTAAAAGCAATGAAGTAGAATGCTCCCTATTGGGAATAGTCATGAAGCGGGCTCATCTATTTCACATGAGGATGCCAACCTGGGCCTTAACGCCACTGAATTCAATTCAAAAACAGAATACTGGGTTCCAGTCTGGAGTCAGAATGGGGGGTGGGGGCGGGGAGAGAGGGATGATTCAGATTACAGCTAACTGACATCCGTGTGACAACAGCAGATTGGTGCTGACCGCTCCGCGGGTAACACACCGGGTGCCATTAAATCCACAAAAAGATGATGGCATCAGCCCACCCTTCACAACAAAAGACGGCTGGCTCCAGGATTAAAACCACTACTTTTCCTCTTCATGCACTTATAAACGTGTCTTCAAAGTCACGTCCGCGTTAAAATCTGAAGAACACAAATCTCCTCTTTGCTTGGAGAAGCCAAGTAGTACGTCCCACCTGGACAGACGGGTGGGAGGCGTGCCCACATCCCCGACTAGGCCCGACCGTGGCAGTGCACCACACTGGATCCTGGACCGCGCTCATTTTTCACAGCGCTTCACACTCTGACTTTACCAAGAGACCCAGGAACGCGGATTTCAGAAGTGGGCGCCCACCCGGGGTGACCATGGATGTGTGCATCCATCAGGCCCCGGACGCCAAGACCCAACCCCAGAAACCCTCAGTCCTCGCCCCCACCCTCACTGTGGCCTGCCTCCTGGGGTGACGCGGTCCCCAAGGAAGTCACCCACCCTCTGCCGCCGCGGCACACGTACCCTGTTGAGCTGAACTGGGGCGGGAGGTGGGGGGAGGCGAGTGCGGAAGCGCGATGCAGGGGGGGGGGCAGCGTAAAACAGAACCCGGTGGGCAGAACCAGGCCACCTCTGTGCCTTTCATTATCCTGGTTCCCCGGTGAAGACACAGCGAAATGGGGTGGAATTCTTTTTAACGGGAATAGAAAGCCAGAAAAAAATGCAGACAGTTGACCTTGGGAACCAACCCCGTCGCAGCGGGAAACGGAAAAGAAACACGTTGGCAAGGGAAGGGGGGAGCGCAGCGCAGAGCGGGGCGGGGTGGGGGCAGCGCAGCGGCCCGGCCGCCGGAGGGGTGTCGGGGTGGTGGGCGCGGTAGGGGGTGCTCACCGTAGATCATGGCCAGCCCGGTCTCGTGCAGGAAGCGCACCCGGCGGTGCTTGAAGAGCCAGATGGTGAGGATGGTGAGCGTGAGCAGCAGGATGAAGGTGAGCAGGCTCACGCTGTCTTGCCGGTGGCTCTCCTCCGCCTCCTTCTCAGTGGCGAGCTCCTCCATGGCGCTGCTGTCCTCGGCCGCCGCCCCAGAGGAGGAGGCCGAGGCCGCGGCGCGCAGCCCCCGACCCAGCAGCAGCGGCAGCAGCAGCGGCAGCAGCAGCAGCCGCGGTGGCA
>NW_024420586.1:23636644-23658850 GCF_014898765.1 Herpailurus yagouaroundi
CCCAAAAGGAGTGTTCACAAGAAACTCGCGTCAAATATCCTGACATAGGTAGGTTTAAAATAAAAGGATGAAAACATTTATACCACGTAAAACATTAGTAATAGAGAGCTAGAGGGGTGCTTGGGTGGCTCAGTCGGTTGGGCGTCTGACTTCAGCTCAGGTCACAATCTCGCAGTTCATGAATTCGAGCCCCACATCGGTCTCTGTGCTGACAGCTCAGAGCCTGGAGCCTGCTTTGGACTCTGTGTCTCCCTTTCTCTCTGTCCCTCCCCCATTCACGCTCTGTCTTTCTCCGTCTCAAAAATAAGTAAACATTTAAAAAATTAATAATAGAGAGCTAGAGTGGCTTTATTAATATCAAATAGGTTAGACTTCCCAGCAAAACAAATTACCAGGAACAGAGAGGGACATGACGCAATCACAGATCTGCTCGCCAAGAAGACATTACAATCTGTATTCATTTTGTAGTGTTGCAGAACAAATTACCACAAACTCAGTGACTTCAAACAATGCACATTTACTATCTCACAGTTTCTGCACGTTAGGAGTCATGGCACGGCTTAACTGGGTTCTGTGCTTTAGGGCGTCTACAATGCAGGTGTCTGCTAAGGCTGCAGTATCATCGTAACCTTGACTGGGAAAAGATCCACTTCCAAACTCATTTGGGTTTCGGCGGAATTCATTTCCTTGAACAGAGCTTAATCAAGAGCATGACATCCCATCACCATTGCCGTCTTCTACTGGTCAGAAGCAAGTCCCAGGTCCTGCCCCGACTCCTTCTTAGGGACTGCCTACCACACAATCCTAGGTGCATCCAATACCAGAGTTTTTGTTTTTTGTTTTTTTGTTTTTTTTTTTTTTCAATCCCAGAGCTTTAAAATACATGAAGCAGGGGCGCCTGGGTGGCTCAGTGGGTTAAGCGTCCGACTTCGGCTCAGGTCACGATCTCACGGTTCGTGGGTTCGAGCCCCGCCTCAGGCTCTGTGCTGACAGCTCGGAGCCTAGAGCCCGTTTCGGATTCTGTGCCTCCTTCTCTCTCTCTGCCCCTCCCCCACTCGCGCTCTGTCTCCCTCTGCCTCAAAAATAAATACACGTTAAAAAAAATTAAAATGCATGAAGCAAAAGCTGACAGAAAAGAAAGGAGAAATAAGCATGTCCACCATTAGAGCTGGAGACTTCAATACTCCTCTCTCAGTAAGAGCTAGAACTTACAGACAGAAAAACAGTAAGGATATAGATCTGAACAACACGAGCAACCGACTGGATCTAATTGACGTCTATATAACACTCCACCCAGCAACACCGGGATACACGTTGTCTTTAAGTGCACGGGAGACAAAAGTCTGAAATCGGTTTCACTGGGCGAAAGCCAAGGTGTCAGCAGAGCTGGCTCCTTTTGGAGGTTCTAGAAAAGAATCCATTACCCTGCCTTTTCCACTTATGGAACTGCATTACTTTCCTTATGGCTCCTTCCTCCATCTTCAAAGACAGCAGCGTAGCATCTTGTTTTTGTTGTCACGCCTCCTGCTTTCTCCTTTGACCTTCTTGCCTCCCTCTTTTTTTTTTTTTAATTGTTTTTAACGTTTCTTTATTTTTGAGACAGAGAGAGACAGAGCATGAACAGGGGAGGGGCAGAGAGAGAGAGGGAGACACAGAATCTGAAACAGGCTCCAGGCTCCGAGCTGTCAGCACAGAGCCCGACGCGGGGCTCGAACTCACAGACCGCGAGATCGTGACCTGAGCTGAAGTCGGACGCCTAACCGACTGAGCCACCCAGGCGCCCCCTTGCCTCCCTCTTTTAAGGACTCTTGTGTGAGGACTCTTGTGATTACATTTAGGGCCCACTCAGACAGTCCAAGTAATCTCCCCATCTCAAGATCATTAACTTAATAACGTTTGCAAGATCCCTCTTGCCAGTAAAGTGATATACTCACGGACTCTGGAAACGAATACTTGTTGAAGAAATTCAACTTGTCAGAGAAACATTCCAGAAAAGAATCCTGCAGGCCCCAGTGGTTTCACTGGTGAAGTCCACCAAATGTTTTAAGACGAAATAACACCGATAACACACAATCCCTTCTACAAAATTTAAGAGAGTGAACACTTTATTTTATGAGGCCAATGTTACCCTGATACCCAAATCAGAGAGTTTGAGAAAAGAAAGCTACAAGCTAATATCTCTCATGAACTTAGACATAAAGACCCTCGACAAAGTATTAGCAGATTGAGTCTAACAATGTATAAAAAGAAGTATATGGGTCGCCTGGGTGGCTCAGTTGGTTAAGTAGCCGACTTCAGCTCAAGGCATGATCTCGCAGTCCATGAGTTCGAGCCCTAAGTCCGGCTCTGTGCTGACAGCTCAGAGCCTGGAGCCTGCTTCAGATTCTGTGTACCCCTCCTCCACTCGTACTCTGTCTTGCTCTGTCTCTCAAAAATAAATAAATAGTTTTAAAAATAAAAAAAAAAGTATACACTGGGCGGGGGGCACCTGGGTGGCTCAGTCAGTTAAGCGTCCAACTCTGGATCTTGGCTCAGGTCATGATCTCACAATTCATGAGTTTGAGCCCCACGTTGGGCTCTGCACTGTCAGTGCAGAGCCTGCTTGGGTTTCTCTCACTCTCTCTCAAAAATAAATAAATAAACATTAAAAAGTAGTGTTTATCCTAAGGCTGCAAGGCTGGTTCAATGTCAGTCAAACAGCCAATGTAATCCACTGGGATACTGGGATCCTGACTATCTAATGAAATTTTTAAAAAAAGCACATGTTATGTTGATGCAGAGAAAGCATTTGACAGAATTCAACATCCATTCACAATAATAATTGTGAGCAAAGTAAGAATAAAAGGGAACGTTGTTAACCTGATAAAGAGCTTGTACAAAGACAAACAGAAAACCCACTACAACTAACATCATTCTTATGGTTAAAGACTGAATTCTTTCTCCTAAGATGAGGAAAAAGGCAGGAAGGTCCACCATCGCCACTCCTATTCAACATTGTATTAGAATTCCTAGCCAGTGAAATAAGCCAGGAAAAAGAAATAAAAGGCACACATGTAGCAAAAAATCACAATATATAATTTTCAGTGGAATATTGGAGAAACAGAAAAACAAACAACCCAGAAGGAACAAAAAGAAAGAAAAGGAAGGAAAAAAGAGGAGTTTTCAAAGGATGTTAGAAAATCTCTCCTATTTGGAGATGACATGATCATCTACTTAGAAAATCCCAAGGAATCTATAAAATCCTAGTACTAAATAAGTGAGTTAAGCAAGGTGTCAGGATACAAGGTCAGCACACAAAAATCAGTCATATTTGTATATACTAGCAATGTGCAATTTGAGATGAAAACTTTTTAAATATGTAATTTATAATACTAGAAAACGAAATACTTAGATATAAATTTAAGAAAACATGTCATATATGCTGAATACTACAAAATGCTCATGAAAGAAATCAAAGAAGACCTAGATAAATGGAGAGACCTACCATATTCATGGATTGGAAGGCTAACCCTAGCAAAGGTGTTAATTTTCTCCAAAGTGATGTACAGATTTAATACAACTCCTATCAAAATCCCTGCAGAATTTTCTGTAAATCTAGACAAGGAAAATCTAACATTAGTAGAAAAATCAAAGTGGGACATCTGGCTGGCTTAGTCAGAAGAGCATGTGACTCGGGGCACCTGGGTGGCTCAGTCGGTCGAGTGTCTGACTTCAGCTCAGGTCATGGCCTCGCGGTTTGTGAGTTCAAGCCCCATGTCAGACTCTGGGCTGACAGCTCAGAGCCTGGAGTCTGCTTCAGAATCTGTGTTTCCCTCTCTCTCTGGCCCTCCCCAGTTCACACTCTGTCTCTTGCTCTCAAAAATAAATAAACATTAAAAAAAGAAGAAGAAGAGCATGTGACTCTTGATCTTGGGGTCATGACTTCAAGCCCCATGTTGAGTGCAGAGATTATTTAAATAAATAAAATAAATAAGTATGCCGAGTGGAAGTCAGTCTCCAAGGTTATATGCTATATGATTCCATTTGTACAAGGCTCTTGAAAAGACAAAACTATAGTTAAGGAGAACAGATCAGTAATGCCAGGGGATAGTGAGAGAGGGTGTAATTATAAAAGGATGACACAAGGGATGTTTTTGAGGTGACAAAACTGTTCTGCGTCCTGATTGTGGTGGTGGCTACACGAATCTGTACACGTGTTAAATTCAGACAACTGTAAATTATGAGACTGGTGCTCGAACCCCTGAGCTAAGGAACCTCAGCCAGATAACTGTACATTAAAAAAATACATTTTACTGTGGGTCACCTGGGTGGCTCAGTTGGTTAAGGGGCCAACTTCGGCTCAGGTCATGATCTCACGATCCGTGAGTCAAGCCCCGCATCGGGCTCTGTGCTGACAGCTCGGAGCCTGGAGTCTGCTTCCGATTCTGTGTCCCCCTCTCTCTCTGCCTCTCCCCTGCTGATGCTCTGTCTCTCTCAGTCTCTCGATAATAAATAAACGTTTAAAAAATTAAAAAAAAAAAAAAGAGAGAGAGAGAGAGAACCTAGGCTGACCTGGCTAGTACATTTGTGATTTGCCCCTGCCTACCTCTCTGGATTGATCTCTGGCCACTCCCCCTACTCTCTCACTAGCGTCAAGAAATCCTAACCTCTCTGGGCTACGGCATGTGTTCTGGGTTAGGTCTGTTTTCCTATATTTTCCCCCAAATACCCTGTGTTCACTTGTAATGTGGCGCTTCCCACGTTGTATTGCATTACCTGATTATTTGTTGATATCCCCACTTTGCATTAAGCTCTTGGGAGGCAGGGGGTTGAGTCTTTTTGTTCTTTCTGTTATCCCTGTATTCTTTACTGTTGCTTTTTGTGTTTGGTTAGCTCTTGCTAAACAATGCATTGAGCTCAATGCCTGATGCGTAGTGGACGTTCAAAACCACCTGTTGAGTAAATGATAAAACATATATAAATAAAACAAAGGATATGGGTTTTTTTTTTTTCAATGTTTCGCTAGATGCCTACAATGCCATTTAACTGGAAGTTGTTTTGTGAATTCTCTGTTTTTCTTTTTTTTAAATTTTTTTTAACGTTTATTTATTTTTGAGACAGAGAGAGACAGAGCATGAACAGGGGAGGGGCAGAGAGAGAGGGAGACACAGAATCTGAAACAGGCTCCAGGGCTCTGAGCTGTCAGCACAGAGCCCGACGCGGGGCTCAAACTCACGGACCGTGAGATCATGACCTGAGCCGAAGTCGGACGCTCAACCGACCAAGCCACCCAGGCGCCCCTTCTCTGTTTTTCTAAGTTACCTCTTGAAGATTCTTGGTCATCTACACTGCTTAGAATTCATATCTTCTTAGTTACCATTTGCTTTTGTCTAGTGTATTTTCTGCCCCATCTTACTTTTGCTTCTCTGTTTCAGGACAGTCCTAGAAAAGGGTTTGAGGATCTTTTCTATATTTAACGCTACAATACCCCCCGAAACATGTTCCAAATTCAATAAAAGGTATCTTTAAATATAAAATAAAAGGTTTAGGGGTGCCTGGGTGGCTCAGTCGGTTTAGTGTCCGACTTCAGCTCGGGTCATGATCTCGCGGTTTGTGAGTTCAAGCCCCGCGTCGGGCTCTGTGCGGACAGCTCAGGGCCTGGAGCCTGCTTTGGATTCTGTGTCTCCCTCTCTCTCTGCCCCTCCCCCACTCACACTCTGTCTCTCTCTCCTTCAAAAATAAATAAACATTAAAAAAATTTTTAATAAAAGGTTTGGGGTTTTCAGCTATTATATTATCCCTCAAATCAGAGTGTTTCATTCTTTATTATATTTCCAAGGACCAGAAATCCCTCCTGACTGAATTTCAAAATACAGTCACAATTCAGATTCTCTGGAACAAAAGCAAAGTCATTTCTAGGCACTCCTAGTTTTATGTTCCTCATTACACACACTGAGATTCCTCTAAATGTGAGTCATTTAAGCAAAGCTTTGGGGAACCTCCAGATTCCTTTTTAATTATCTTAAAGTAGTCTGAAAATACTTGAGCAAATCCTGGAGAGAATGCCCTTATTAGCAAGATGTTTTAAAATAATAAAAAAAAAGACCTTGTTATGAGCTCAAGATACTCCTTAAATCTTTTATTAACGGTTCGGGTTCGTCTCCTCTTTGTGCCTGTCTCACACCATTAAGCAAAATGTAGGTATTGCTTTTTTTTTTTTTTTCTTTAGCTCTTTTTAGCATCCTCCCAAATACCAAGAAATACCAAGAGGGACAGAAAGCTGCGGGAAGACCCAGGCTTTCATGCCGGTTCAGAGCCAGCCAGACTGTACGTTTATGATTCGGTAGCCGTGCTAGAAAGTGCTGTCTTAGGCTGTAGTCAGAGGTTGGCCACAGTGTAGCTCAGGCTCCCCTCTTGCAGGCATCATCCTTCTCTCCCTGGCACAAGTGGTTTCTGCCTCTGACATGTACAGGGAAACTGATCACTGAGAAGGAACTCGGCAGGTTCATAAGAAATACTGGGACGCCTGGGTGGCTCGGTCGGTTAAGCGTCTTGTCTTGCTTTCGGCTCAGGGCATGATCTCACGGTTCGTGAGTTCGAGCCCCGCATCGGGCTCTGCAGATGGCAACACAGAGCCTGCTTGGGATTGTCTCTCTCTCTCTTTCTCTCTTTTTGCCCCTCACCTGCTCGCACTGTCTCTGTCTCCCTCAAGATAAATTAATAAACTTAAAAAAAAAAAAAAGAAATACTTTTGCTGGAAGTGGCAGAAAGCCTGTCTCCCAATGGCTGAGGCAAAAAGGCATTTCTCTTTCTCGTATAACAGTTCTCTCTGTAGGAAGCTGCTAGCGTGGATTTGATGCCTCAAGGATGTTAAGAACCTTATTGTCACATAGTTGAGCCTTTGCCATGGAAATATAAACACCGCAGCTCCAACCGTCAGGGCAACAATCAGAACAGGAAAAGACAGAAGGACCCCATCAGCCTCCTTTATCAGGAAGGCAGAATCTTTTCCAGACCTATCTCCCTGAGACCCAGCAAGGTTTCTGCTTGGATCTCACGGCCCAGAGCTTGAGTGACTGACTGCAAGAGAGGTTGGGACATTGCTGCCTCAAAGTAAATGGAGGATCCATGAGCGATGAGGAAGGGCACTTATCCCAAGGGCTTGGTACTCATACCAACGTCTGTCTCAGCAAGAACGTTTGGGAACACTGTACCCAAATGTAAGGCAACCGATCTTGGCTAGGGCCTTTGTTCAGAATGTGGCATGGAGAGGTAGTACGGCACCTGCTAAGAAGATTCTGCCCTTGCATTCAGACATAGAACAAAGGAAAACACAAACACATGCTACAATGTGGAAACATTATGCTAAGAAGCCAGATGCATGTGATAAGATTCCATTCATATGAATTAGGCAGGATAAATGAATCTATAGAGACAGAACACAGATCGGGGGTTACCAGGGGCTGGGGAAAATGAGGAATAAAAAATAACTGTTTAACGAATTTCAGGTTTCCTTTTAGGGTGATGAAAAAGTTTCAGAACTCGGTAGAGATGATGGTTACGCAACATTGTGATTGTACAGAATGCCACTGGGTTGTTTGCTTTAAAATGGTTTATTTGATGGGAGGACCTGGGTGGCTCAGTCGGTTAAGCGTCTGACTCTTGGTTTCAGCTCAGGTCGTGATCTCATGGTTCATGGGTTCGAGCCCTGCATCAGGCTCCACGCTGCCAGTGTTGGAACCTGCTTGGGATTCTCTCTCTTTGTCCCTCCACCACTCGTTCTCTCGTGCTCTCTCTCTCTTTCCCTCTCTCTCAAAGTAAATAAATAAACTTTAAACATGGTTAATTTGATGTTATGTGAATTCCTTTTGCCTTCTGAAAGAATTAAGACTAGCTTTGTGCAACTAATCTTTAAACGGCATTTATTCTTCAGCTCCTACAAACCCAGGAGTTTCAATAAGCACCACTTATTTGCAACTGAGGCAGAGATAATTAGTCAGCCTTCAATACCCGCTTCTATCCTTTTCTTCCATAGTAACTGAAACCAGTCAATGTGCCCAGCTAAAAATCAAAAACAAAAAACTACGTTTCCCAGCCTCCCTTGTAGCAAGGTATGGCCACAGGACTAAGTTCTGCTTAGCAAAATGCAAGTTCCCACTTGCATTGGGTAGGTCTTCCAGGTAGGATCCTTAATGGTGTAAGACATTTTGTCCTTCCTCTTTTATTTTCTTTCTTCCAGCCTGGAAGATAGACTTGATGGCTGGAGCACCACCTGCCATCTTGGACCATGAGGTGACCTTGAAGATGGAAACTATATGCTGAGTACGGTAGGACAAAAAGGGAAGAGACTGTGTTCCCAATGACAATCCAAAGATCCTATACCATTCATGGAGAGCCTGCTTTCAGATTTCCTTCCCCCGAGAGAAATAGGGGAGAAAATTCTAACGTGTTATTTGTTAGGGGGGAGGAGGTTGTTGTTTGCAGATACAGCAGCATAAACTTCAGACAATTCTTCATTCTTGAACTTACTGTTTTTTACATTTATTTATTTTGAGAGAGAGAGAGAGAACTAGAGAGAGAGAGAGAATTCCAAGCAGGCTGCGCAATATCAGTGCAGAGCCTGATGTGGGACTCAAACTCACAAACTGTGAGATCATGACCTGAACCGAGATCAAGAGTTGGACACTTAACTGACTGAGCCACCCAGCCGCCCCCCGCCATTCTTTAACTTATTTAAGATAGCACAGCCCAGAGTGTGAGTAACATACTCCACTCCAAGGTTAAAATTGGGCCACAGCCTGTTCCATAACAGGTGTTGCTGCCACTTACCTGGTCTGTCCAATGGGTATATCAAGTGTCCATTTCTATCAACAGACCTCAGAGGTCACAGATTAGCCAAACCCATTCTATAAGGATGTTTTGTTTAACCAGCACATTTATTTTGTTACTAACACTGTTGTCATTCTTTTTTATTATTTACTTAAGATACTTGAATAGGGTTGAAGGGCATGTACTCTCTAGGTTCCCATGACCCGCTCACTCTGTATTTTCTCAGACTGACTGCCTCACTTATGTACAGAACCTCCTGGGCTCCTGAAGGCATTCATGAGGACCACCCTTGGAAATGATTCTTTCAACCTGCGACTTTACAAATGGAGGGAGTGGAGAGAATTCACCGAGAATGTTTCAGCTTGCACTAGGAAATGATTCACTAGCAATGAACCGAAATACGGACACACTGATAACAGACAACAAGTAACACAGCGCGCGGCTCCAATGTTAATTTCGAATTTCTCTCCATTAAGAGAAAGCCGTAGGATGTGATTAAGGAAGCATTTCTCAGTCATGCTGGACTTCAATTCCAGTTGGGTCGGAGTCCGTGTTTTCTCGTATCTGGACTTGAAGGATTTTCAGTCTGTCTTTATCAACTATAGACTGTTCACTCATCAACTATGGATCCAGACTTCTAACTACTATTGCTTCCCGGTTGCTGCTGAATAGATCGTACAACGTGGGGTATCAGTTGGCTCCACTTGAATGGAAGCTCTTTGAGACCAGAAGTCACGTCTGCTGTTCTCACCACCGTCTCACCAGCACCAAGCATACGGGGCCTGGAGCATAGCGGTCATCCAGGGCTTCAGGTATGTTTATGCGGGTCGTTTTCAAGAGTGCACACCAAGGGGACAGCAGGTTAGCCGGGACTGAACTACAGCCCTTTCTGCTCACCAAGCCTGCACCCTGGTGCGGGATACCTCCAACGGGAAAAGGGGGCCTTTTTTAAATTTGCACAAAGGTCGTCTGGGCTCCCCAGGCTGAGTGAGAAGAGCTACACCAGCGACGGGGTGAGCAGTCTTGTATTTCACACAAAGGTTCCTTTTAGAGGGGCAACAGCCCAGAGGCTCTCAAAACAGTTGTGAAACAAATACAGTAAAACCTTGGATTGCGAGTAACTTGTTCCACAAGTGTTCCACAAGGCGAGCAAACATTTCTAATAAATTTTAACTTGAGAAACGAGCGATGTTTTGCAATACGAGCAGTACAGGATGCCGAAAGTCACATGATTACAACTGAGCCAATGGTTCTTTTTTTTTTTTTTAATGTTTATTTATTTTTCAGAGAGACAGAGTGTGAGTCAGGGAGGGGCAAAGAGAGAGAGAGGGAGACACAGAATCCAAAGCAGGCTCCAGGCTCTGAGCTGTCAGCACAGAGCCCGTCACGGGGCTGGAACTCACGAACAGTGAGATCATGACCTGAGTGGAAGTCGGACGCTTAACCGACTGAGCCACCCAGGTGCCCCTCATTGTAGTTTTGCTTTGTATTTCCCTAATGGTAAGTGATGATGAGCATCTTTTCGTCTGTCTGTTGGACATCTGGATGTCTTCCTTGGAGAAATGTCTGTTCATGTGTTCTGCCCTTTTTTAAAATGGATTATTGGGGCGCCTGGGTGGCGCAGTCGGTTAAGCGTCCGACTTCAGCCAGGTCACGATCTCGCGGTCCGTGAGTTCGAGCCCCGCGTCAGGCTCTGGGCTGATGGCTCGGAGCCTGGAGCCTGTTTCCAATTCTGTGTCTCCCTCTCTCTCTGCCCCTCCCCCGTTCATGCTCTGTCTCTCTCTGTCCCAAAAATAAAATAAAAAATGTTGAAAAAAAAATTAAAAAAAAAATAAAATGGATTATTTGTTTTTTTTGGTGTTGATTTGTATAAGTTCTTTATAGATTGTGGATACTAATCCTTTATCAGATATGTCACTTGCAAATATCTTCCCCATTGCATGAGTTGCCTTTCAGTTTTGTTGATTGATTCCTTCACTGTGCACAAGCTTTTTAATTTTGATGTAGTCCCAGTAGCTTATTTTTGCTTTTGTTTCCATTGCCTCAGGTGACATATCTAAAAAAAAGTTGCTATGGCCAATGTCAGAGAGGTTACTGCCTGTGTTCACTCCTAGGATTTTTATGGCTTCAGGACTCACATTTAGGTCTTTCATCCATTTTGAATTTATTTTTGTGTATTTTGTAAGAAAGTGGTCCAGTTTCTTTCTTTTGTACGTTGCTGTCCAGTTTTCTCAGCAACATTTGTTGAAGAGAATGTCCTTTTCTGACTGGATATTTTTTCCTGCTTTGACAAAGATTAATTGACCATATAGTTGTCAGTTTCTTTCTGAGTTTTCTATTCTGTTCCGTAGATCTCTGTATCTATTTTGTGCCAGTCCCATACCCGTTTGATTACTACAGCCTTGTAATATAACTTGAAGCCTGGAATTGTGATGCCTCCAGCTCTGCTTTTCTTTGTCAAGGTTGCTTTGGCTATTTGAGGTCTTTTGTGGTTCCATACAAATTTTAGGATTGTTTGTTTTGTTTTAGCTCTGTGAAAAAATGCTACTGGTATTTTGATAGGGATTGCATTGAATGTATAGATTGTTTTGGGTAGCATAGACATTTTAACAATATTTGTTCTTCCAATCCATGAACATGGAATGTCTTTCCATTTCTTCGTGTCGTCTTCAATTTCTTTCATCAGCGTTGTTTAGTTTTCAGAGTAACAAATCTTTCACCCCTTTGGCTAGGTTTATTCCTAGGTATTTTGTGCTTCTTGGTGCAATTATAAATGGGATTGTTTTCTTAATTTCTCTTTCTGCGCCTTCATTATTGGTGTATAGAAATGCAACAGATTTCTGTACATTGATTTTGTATCCTGCGACTTTACTAAATTCACTTACCAGTTCTAGCAGTTTTTTGGCAGAGTCTTTCAGTTTTTCTATATACGGTATCGTGTCCTCTGCAAATAGTGCAAGTTTTACTTCTTCCTTGCTGATTTGGATACCTTTTATTTCTTTTTGTTGTCCGCTTTCTGTGGCTAGGACTTCCAGTACTATGTTGAATAGAAGTGGCGAGAGTGGACATCCCTGTCTTGTTCCCGACCTTAGGGGGAAAGCTCTGAGTTTTTCCCCATTGAGGATCGTGTTAGCTGTGGGTTTTTCGGATATGGCCTTTATTATGTTGAGGTATGTCCCCTCTACACCTACTTCATGGAGGGTTTTCATCATGAATGGATGTTGTACTTCGTCAAATGCTTTTTCCACATCTTTTGAAATGATCATATGGTTCTTATCGATGTGATGGATCATGTTGATCGATTTGCAAAGATTCTCCATTCTACCAAACTGAATTCAACAATACAGGCAATATTTGAATTTGGAAGTTTTCCATCCTTTTCTATTTTTTGGAATGGTTTGAGAACATTAGGTATTAACTCTTTTTTTAAGTGTTTGGTAAAATTTGCCTGTGAATCCATCGGGTCCTGGACTTTTGTTTGTTGCGAGGTTTTTGTTTTTGTTTTTTGTGTTTTTTTGATTATTGATTCAATTTCTTCAGTAGTTATCAGTCCGCTCCAGTTTGCTAATTCTTCCTGTTTTAGTCTCGGTAGTTTACACATTTATATGTTTCTAGGAATGTATCCACTTTTTGTAGGTTGTCCAATTTGTTAGCATATTGTTTTTCCTAATATTCTCTTACAATTTTTGTATTTATGTGGTATTGGCTGTTATTTGTCCTCCCTCATTTGAGATTTTATTTATTTGCGTTCTTTCTCTTTTTTCTTTTTTTTTTTTTTAATTTTTTTAACGTTTATTTATTTTTGAGACAGAGAGAGACAGAGCATGAACAGGGGAGGGGCAGAGAGAGAGTGAGACACAGAATCTGAAACGGGCTCCAGGCTCTGAGCCGTCAGCACAGAGCCCGACGCAGGGCTTGAACTCACGGATCGTGAGATCGTGACCTGAGCCGAAGTCGGCTGCTTAACCGACTGAGCCACCCAGGCGCCCCTCTTTTTTTTCTTGACATATCTGGCTAGAAGCTTATCAATTTTATTAAGTTTTCAAAGAACAAGCTCCTGGTTTCATTAACCTGTTTTTTTTTTTTAATTTTCTATATCATTGATTTCCACTCTAATCTTTATTATTTCCTTCCTTCTGCTGGTTTTAGGTTTTGTTTTGTTTTGTTTTTTTTTCTTTCTCTAGCTCCTTTAGGTTAGGTCGTAAATTTGAGATTTTTCTTGCTTCTTCATATAGGCCTGTATTGCTATAAACTTCCCTCTTAGAACCATTTTTGCTGCATCCCAAAGGTTTTAGACCATTGTGTTTTCATTTCCATTTGTTTCCATGTATTTTTTTATTTTTTCTTTTATTTCCTGGTTGACCCAGTCATTGTTTAGTAGCATGTTTTTAACTTCCACATATCTGTGCTCTTTTCAGATTTTTCTTGTGGCTGACTTCTACTTTAATAGTGTTGTGGTCAGAAAAGATGTATGGGTAGGACTTCAATCTTCTTGAACTTGTTGAGGTTGGTTTTGTGGGCTAAAATATGACCTATTCTGGAGAATGCTCTGTGTGTACCTGAAAGTAATGTGTACTCTGCTGTCTTAGGATGGCATGTTCTGAATATATCTGTTAAACCCATCTGTTCCAAGTGTGTCATCCAAAGCCATTGTTTTCTAGTTGATTTTCTGTTTAGATGATCTGTCCGTTGATGTCAGTGGGGTGTCAAAGTCACCTACTATTATTTGATTATTATCCATTACTTCCGTTATGTTCGTTAACTGTTTTACGTATTTGGGTGTTTCTATGTTTGGTGCATAAATATTTACCATTGTTATACCTCCTTGTTGGATTGTCCCCTTTATTATTATATAGTGCCCTTTGTCTCTTCTTACGGTCTTTGTTTTAATACATTTTATTTTTTTTTAACATTTAATTATTTTTTGAGAGACAGAGCACGAGCAGGGGAGGTATAGAGAGAGGGAGACACAGAGTCGGAAGCAGGCTCCAGGCCCTGAGCTGTCAGCACAGAGCCCGACACGGGGCTCAAACTCATGAACCGTGAGATCGTGACTTGAGCCGAAGTCAGTCGCTTAACCGACTGAGCCACCCAAGCGCCCCTACAGTCTTTGTTTTAAAGTCTGTTTTGTCTGAAATAAGTATTGCTACTCCAGTTTTCTTTTGACATCCATTTGCGTGATAGATGTTTCTCCACCCCTTCACTTTTAATAAAAGGTGACTTCAGGTCTAAAATGGGTCTCTTGTGGGCAGCATATAGATGAGTCTTGTTTTTTATCCATTCTGTCACCTTGTGTCTTTTGACTGGAGTGTTTAATCCTTTAACATTCAAAGTAATTATTGATAGATATGTACTTATGGCCATTTTATTACTTGTTTTGTGGTTGTTTCTGAAGATTTTCTCTGATCCTTTCTTGCCCTTTCTTGTCTTTCTCTTGTTCATGATTTGCTGATTTTCTTTAGTGATATATTTGGATTTCTTTCTCTTTATTCTTTGCATGCTTCTTACTGGCTTTTGATTTGTGGTTACCATTAAAGTTTGTAAATCAGCGTTTCTGCTAATAACATCTATACTAAGTTGATAGTCATTTAAGTTTGAACCCATTCTTTTCTCCTCGCCTCCCCACAGTTCATGTGTGTTATTGTATTTTGTATCCTTTTTTGGGAGTTCCTTGACTGACTTTTTAACATAAATATTCACTTTTACCCTTTTTGTGTTTTCTACCTCTATACTGTCACTTTGGGTCTCTCCTTTCCACTCAAAGTGTCCCCTTTAATATTTCTTGCAGGGCTGGTTTAGTGGTCACATGCTCCTTTAGTTTTTGTTTGTCTGGGAAACTCTCTCTCTCCTATTCTGGATGATAGCCTTGCTGGATAAAGTGTATTCTTGGCTGCAGATTTTTCTCATCCAGAACTTTGAATATATCATGCCACTCCCTTCTGGCTTGCCACATTTCTGTTGAAAAATCCCCTGCTAGCCTTATGGGTTTTTCCTTGTAAGTTAATGAGTTCTTTTGTTTTGCTGCTTTAAGGTTTTTTTCTTTATCACTATATTTGCAAACTTAATTACAATAACTCTTGGTGTGGGTCTGCCTTTGTTGATTTTGATGGGAGTTCTTGGTGCCTCCTGGATCTGGATATCTGTCTCCTTACCCAGACTAGGGAAATTTTCAGCTATCATTCCTTCAAGTAAAATTTTTTGCCCCCTTTTCTCTCTCTTCCTCTTCTGGGACTCCTATAATAGAATGTTATTCTATTTGATGAAGTCACTGAGTTCCCTAAGTCTGTTCCCATTTTGTGTAATTCTTCTTGGGATATTTTTGTTATTCAGCCATAGGTAACCACAACACAGTTCTCAACCTTAGCTACACTCCGAACACCTCCCCTTGAGGATAAGTTAATTAGTCAGGGGTATAGCCTGGGCATCGGGTTTGTTTTTTTTTTAAACCTCCCCAGGCAGTTCCACTTCTCAACCAAGTTTGAGAATCCCAGCTCCTTAAGGTATTATCTGTAGGATCTTAGACATATCACTTTACCTTTCTATACTTAGGTCTCTTGGATTTCATCAACTGAAAACGGGTGAGATTACTTTTACACCAGAATCACTGGGGTAGCTACCTAATCAGCTCTTTTTCTTGAAACACATATTTAGTTTCTCCATAATCCATGAGGGTCTAGTAAGTTTTGGTGTTGAGACAGACATTATAGATTGACTGACTTTGCCTACTTCTACAGCTGTAGACTGTAAAAAACTAAACACTGTAAAAAACTAAACACTCCATTTCCTTCTCTCCACCACAGCTGATAGTCGCCATGTGACATATACAGATGATTTCTAGTTTCTCTTCTTCCTCTTCTTCCTTTTTCTTACTGGGATGCAGATGTGATGGCTGGAGGCATTGTGGTCCTTTGCAGCCGCAAGGCAAGGAACATAAGGATGGAGGCAGAAACATGGAAAGGATTGCATCTTGACAGTATTACCAGATGGCTTTATTGCTCCTCGGCTGGATACTAGTTATGTGATGTAGTGGCCACATGTGACTATTTAAACTTTAATTTGAATTAATTAAAAATAAATTAAATTCAACATTCAGTCTTTCCATTTGCCCATAGCCAAACTTCAAGTCTGCAATAACCACATGTAGCTAGTGGCCAATGTGTTAAACAGCCAGAGTTTAAGAACATCTCACTTGGGGCGCCTGGGTGGCGCAGTCGGTTAAACGTCCGACTTCAGCCAGGTCACGATCTCCCGGTCCGGGAGTTCGAGCCCCGCGTCAGGCTCTGGGCTGATGGCTCGGAGCCTGGAGCCTGTTTCCGATTCTGTGTCTCCCTCTCTCTCTGCCCCTCCCCCGTTCATGCTCTGTCTCTCTCTGTCCCAAAAATAAATAAAAAAACGTTGAAAAAAAAAAAAAAGAACATCTCACCAAGGGGCACCTGGGTGGCTCAGTCGGTTGAGAGTCCAACTTCGCCTCAGGTCATGATCTCACGGTTCGTGAGTTCGAGCCCCGCGTTGGGCTCTGTGCTGACAGCTCGGAGCCTGGAGCCTGCTTCGGATTCTGTGTCTGCCTCTCTCTCTGCCCCTCCCCTGCTCGTGCTCTGTCTCTCTCTCTCTTTCTTTCTCAAAAATAAATAAACATTAGTAAGTTAAAAAAAGAACATCTCATTGAGAAATCTCTGCTTGACGGTGCTGGCCTAAAACATCCCTCATGGATACAGTGTATTTTGAAAGGAGCTTAGAAAAGAAAAGGGTGCTTTTTAAATCATCTTCCAAGGACAAAATTGTGTGCCTTTTCCTACAAGATCTAGGTTTGTTTCTGATTACAACGGAAGCGAGAGGTTTTTATTCTGTTCCTCTTTTCACCAAACCAATGTTGTTCCATGATCTCTCAAAGCCAGGAAACAAAAATGTCTCTGAAATTATGTGAAGCCACATCCAGACCTGAAAATAGAGCAAAGTGCTGCAGAAATACATGTGAACAGCAGGAAGGGGCACCTGTTTGGCTCAGTCAGTTAGGCAGCCGACTCTTGATTTCCACTCAGGTCGTGATCTAGAGGTTTGTGAGTTCGAGCCCCACGTCGGGCTCTGCACTGACCATGTGGAACCTGCTTGGGATTGTCTCTCTCTTCCCCTCTTTCTTTGCCCCTCCACCACTCGTGCTTTCTCTCTCAAAATATATGAACGTTTTAAAAAATGGGAAGTAATGAGCCAAAACAAAACAGGCCTGATCTCTATTTTATTCTATTCTATTTTCTAAGAACCATCCTTGAATGGCATTTAATGGGCTTTTAGAACTACCTGATTTTAGGTAAAATCAGGTTAACTGTAAGATCTTTCTAGCTTAGAGCCCAGGCTTCATGTATAATAAGCATAGCCTCACAAAATAAACTGCTATAGCTTTGCATTTTATGGGCATCTGTCACCTGGATGTTTTTTCCTACCATAATATTGTAGTAAGATATTGTAAAAATAAATAGACAAAGCAGGAACAAAAGAAGAAACCTCATATCCAACTATTATCTGTTTCAATCTTTACTTCTTTCAGCTGTGTTTGAACTGACCAAGAGAAACTTCCTCTTCTGCCATTAAATTCAGTTTATCCGTGGGTTGGATCAAGTCATGTTTACAATCAGATGCATGCACACCGGTTCACACAGAACATCACTTGTTTTGCACTTCCGTACATCACCCTGTGCTCATCACAACCAGCGCACTCCTTGATCCCCCAACCCCTCTTTAACTAACTGGAATTAAAACAAAACCTTAAAAGAAAAAGAAAAAAAAGAACATCACTGATTCATGTGCAGCCCGCTACTTACTGATGCGTGGACGAATGTGTGCTCAGCCCTGGAAAAAGTGTGTCTTTTGCCCCAGGTTTCTTCCTTCCCCATATTCAGCCACACAGATCATGCAAAAACTGTTCTCAAAGTGTTCCTCTTACCTCTCCATTTCGCCAAATACTGAAATATCTGGGGTCAATCACATATATGCACTGTAGTTTACAGCGGACATTCAAGTTTAATAGACTCACTTTCACTAGTTGACATCTTTTCTCCAAATAAGGAGTGTGTTGGGGGCCCCTGGGTGGCTCAGTCGGTTAAGCGTCCGACTCTCGGTTTTGGCTCAGGTCATGATCTCACGGTTCGTGAGTTTGAGCCCCACGTCTGGCTCTGTGCTGACAGCTCGGAGTCTGCTTGGGATTCTCTCTCTCCCTCTGCCTCTCCCCCACTCGTGATGTCTCTGTCTCTCTCAAAAATGAATAAATTATGGCACAAAAACAGACACATAGACCAATGGAATGGAATAGAAACCCCAGAACTAGACCCACAAACGTATGGCCAACTCATCTTTGACAAAGCAGGAAAGAACATCCAATGGAAAAAAAGACAGTCTCTTTAACAAATGGTGCTGGGAGAACTGGACAGCAACATGCAGAACATTGAAACTAGACCACTTTCTCACACCATTCACAAAAATAAACTCAAAGTGGATAAAGGACCTGAATGTGAGACAGGAAACCATCAAAACCCTAGAGGAGAAAGCAGGAAAAGACCTCTCTGACCTCAGCCGTAGCAATCTCTTACTCGACACATCCCCAAAGGCAAGGGAATTAAAAGCAAAAATGAATTACTGGGACCTTATGAAGATAAAAAGCTTCTGCACAGCAAAGGAAACAACCAACAAAACGAAAAGGCAACCAACGGAATGGGAAAAGATATTTGCAAATGACATATCGGACAAAGGGCTAGTATCCAAAATCTATAAAGAGCTCACCAAACTCCACACCCGAAAAACAAATAACCCAGTGAAGAAATGGGCAGAAAACATGAATAGACACTTCTCTAAAGAAGACATCCGGATGGCCAACAGGCACATGAAAAGATGTTCAGCGTCGCTCCTTATCAGGGAAATACAAATCAAAACCACACTCAGGTATCACCTCACGCCAGTCAGAGTGGCCAAAATGAACAAATCAGGAGACTATAGGTGCTGGAGAGGATGTGGAGAAACGGGAACCCTCTTGCACTGTTGGTGGGAATGCAAACTGGTGCAGCCGCTCTGGAAAACAGTGTGGAGGTTCCTCAGAAAATTAAAAATAGACCTACCCTATGACCCAGCAATAGCACTGCTAGGAATTTACCCAAGGGATACAGGAGTACTGATGCATAGGGGCACTTGTACCCCAATGTTTATAGCAGCACTCTCAACAATAGCCAAATTGTGGAAAGAGCCTAAATGTCCATCAACTGATGAATGGATAAAGAAATTGTGGTTTATATACACAATGGAGTACTACATGGCAATGAGAAAGAATGAAATATGGCCCTTTGTAGCAACGTGGATGGAACTGGAAAGTGTTATGTGAGGTGAAATAAGTCATACAGAGAAAGACAGATACCATATGGTTTCCCTCTTATGTGGATCCTGAGAAACTTAACAGAAACCCATGGGGGAGGGAAGGGAAAAAAAAAAAAGAGGTTAGAGTGGAAGAGAGCCAAAGCATAAGAGACTCTTAAAAACTGAGAACAAACTGAGGGTTGATGGGGGGTGGGAGGGAAGGGAGGGTGGGTGATGGGTATTGAGGAGGGCACCTTTTGGGATGAGCACTGGGTGTTGTATGGAAACCAATTTGGGGGCGCCTGGGTGGCGCAGTCGGTTAAATGTCCGACTTCAGCCAGGTCACGATCTCGCGGTCCGTGAGTTCGAGCCCCACATCAGGCTCTGGGCTGATGGCTCAGAGCCTGGAGCCTGTTTCCGATTCTGTGTCTCCCTCTCTCTGCTCCTCCCCCGTTCATGCTCTGTCTCTCTCTGTCCCAAAAATAAATAAACGTTGAAAAAAAAATTTAAATAAAAAAAAAAAAAAGAAACCAATTTGACAATAAACTTCATATATTGAAAAAAAATATTGAAGTCCTAAAAAAACACAAAATTATGACATCTGATAGCACACTTGGCAAAGTTTGGATATTATTAGTGATATTTGAATTAGTGAACAACAAATATAATGAATTAATAAATGTAATCAGCTTTTACCTTGAAAAAAGTGAATAAATTAAAAAAAATAAAAATAAATAAATATGGGGTGTGTTGAAAATAAGTATCCACATATCAAGGAAAACTGATATTGATGAAAACTGCAAAAAGCTAACAGCAATGAAAGCCATAAATAATTGCTTTCTCTATACACTTATAATAATCACTAATTATTTTTTCATTGACTCAGGAGATATTTAATGCATTTCTCCTGCGTACAAAGCTCTGCAATTAAGTTAGCAAATTCAGTGACCTCAAAGACCTTATCATTCTTTTTTTTTTTTTAATGTTTATTTATTTTTGAGACAGAGAGAGACAGAGCATGAACAGGGGAGGGTCAGAGAGAGGGAGACACAGAATCCGAAACAGGCTCCAGGCTCCGAGCTGTCAGCACAGAGCCCGACGCGGGGCTCGAACTCACGGACTGCGAGATCATGACCTGAGCCGAAGTCGGCGGCTCAACCGACTGAGCCACCCAGGCGCCCCAGACCTTATCATTCTTTATAGGTCAGGACTCTTCTGTTTCAGCCACAGATGTGGGGTTTCCATAGAACCAGCCGCAAGGCTGGACTATCACACTCAGAAAAGGGGCAGAGACCACGGGAAGCTAGGCAGCCAGGACAGGCCCAACTGTGCCCCCCAACAGCGCCCCTGTTGCTTCCTGTGACTCCTGGAGGCTGCAGTTTAGACCGTGACCATGGGGTCCTGGCGTCTCATTGCCATTGCTGCCCCGGAGACTGGGTGTTGCTGCCACCGTCACCACCACCCGAGACAGTGTCGCTAATTATTTACCTTTCGATACAATGTGCCCGGAAGATGTGTTTCATTGGCTGGGCATTCAGGGACGCCTGGGTGGCTCAGTCGGCCAAGCGTCTGAGTCTTGATTTCAGCTCAGATCCTGATCTCACAGTTCTTGAGTTCCAGTCCATGTCATGCTCTGTGCAGATAATGTGGAGCCTGCTTGGGATTTTCTCTCTCTCTCTCTCTCTCTCTCTCTCTCTCTCTCTCTCCCCCTCCCCCCGCTCCCTCTCTCTCAAAGAAAATAAATAAATAAACTTTTAAAAATAGGGGCGCCTGGGTGGCTCATTCGGTTAAGCGTCCGACTTCGGCTCAGGTCATGATCTCGCCATCTGTGAGATGGATTCTGTGCCCCCCTCTCTCTCTGCCCCTTCCCCGCTCATGCTCCGTCTCTCTCTATCTCTCAAAAATAAGCAAACGTTAAAAAAAAAATTTTTTTTTAATGTTAAAAGTAATGAGCATTCAAAGTAAGGAAAGATTACTTCTAGCTGGTGCAGTAGAGAAAATGTGCTCCAAAAGGTGATTTTTAAGGTGAATCTCAATCAGTGTTTATACATTATGATTGTTAAAATACCAATCACTGTCAAACTAAAAAAAAAAAAAAAAAAAGGTGAATCTCGTGGGGTACTGTGGTTTGGATTTGGGAAGATGTACCGAAGAGCATCACAAGTGACGGGGTCGCGTGAGCAAACAAATATCGAGTCGGGGAGATGTGGAGGCAGGAAATGACAGGGTTTTATTCCAACAAGCATTTATTTCACATATGCTGTGTACCAGGCGCTCTGTTTGGCACCGGGGCTGAGATGTAAAAGGCACACTCTACCCCTCAGGTGTTCAGGCTGGAGGGAAGAGACCACATGAAACTAAAATGCTTCTGCACAGAAAAGGTAACAATCAACAATGAAAAAGCAAATTGGAATGGGAGAAACTTTTTATCGTTTTTTTCTTTTTCTTTTTTTTTCATTTTATTTATTTTAGAGAGAAAGAGTACGAGTAGGGGAGAGGGGTGGAGGGAGAGAAATTTTTTAAGGTTTTTTTTTTAATTTTTAAATGTTTTTTATTTTATTTTTGGGAGAGAGACAGAGCACGAGTGGGGGAGGGGCAGAGAGAGAGGGAGACACAGAATCCAAAGCAGGCTCCAGGCTCTGAGCTGTCAGCACAGAGCCTGTCGCGGGGCTTGAACTCACAAACGGTGAGATCATGACCTGAGCCGAAGTCAGACGTTTGACTGAGCCACCCATGTGCCCCTAGAGAGAGAATTGTAAGCAGGCTCCACGCTTAATGGGAAGCCCAGTGAAGGACTCGATCCCACGACCTCGGGATCATGACCTGAGCCAAAATCAAAAGTGGGATGCCACCTGGGCGTCCTGAGAAAATATTTTCAAACTATCTGATAAGGGGTTAATATTCAAAATGTATAAGGAACTCCTTCAGGTCAATAGCCAAAAGAAAAGAAGAAAAAAAAGAAAAGAAAAGAAAAGAAAGAAAAGAAAAGAAAAGAAAGAAAAGAAAAGAAAAGAAAGAAAAGAAAAGAAAAAAGAAAGGAAGGACCAATTAAAAGGTGAGCAA
>NW_024420586.1:23658950-23659761 GCF_014898765.1 Herpailurus yagouaroundi
AAGGTGAGCAAAGGACTTAAATAAAGATTTCTCCAAAGAAGACACACAAATGACTAACAGGTGTATGAAAAGATGCTCAACATCACTAATCGTCGGGGAAATGCAAAGCAAAATCACAACGAGGGATCACCTCACACCCATTAGGGTGACTATTAGCAACCACAACAAAAGAGAACACACGTTGGCAAAGGTATGGAGAAATTGGGACCCTTGTGCCCTGTTGGTGGGAACATAAAATGGTGCAGTCACTATAGAAAACAGTAAGAAGGTTCCTCAAAAACTGGAAACTAGAGCTACCTTATTCCACTTCTGGGTATATATCCAAAAGAACTGAAACCAGGATCTGGAAAAGATATCTGCACTCCCATGTTCACTGCAGAATTATTCACAGTAGCCAAGATGTGGAAACAATCTGATTTTTTTAATGTTTATTTGTTTTTGAGACAAAGAGCGCAAGTGGGGGAGGGGCAGCGAGAGCGAGGAAGACACAGAATCGGAAGCAGGCTCCAGACTCTGAGCTGTCAGCACAGAGCCCGACGCGGGGCTTGAACTCAGCTGGGCCGAAGTCGGACGCTCAACCGACTGAGCCACCCAGGTGCCCCGATGTGGGAACAATCTCATGTCCCTCAATGGATGAATGGATAAAGACAATGTGATACAAACATACAATGGAATATTATTCAGCCCTAAAGAAGAATTGAACCGGGGCGCCTGGGTGGCGCAGTCGGTTAAGCGTCCGACTTCAGCCAGGTCACGATCTCGCCGTCCGTGAGTTCGAGCCCCGCGTCGGGCTCTGGGCTGATGGCTCAGA
>NW_024420586.1:23659771-23687954 GCF_014898765.1 Herpailurus yagouaroundi
CCTGTTTCCGATTCTGTGTCTCCCTCGCTCTCTGCCCCTCCCCCGTTTGTGCATGCTCTCTCTCTGTCTCTGTCTCTCAAAAATAAATAAATATTTAAAAATATAAATGAAAAAAAAACCTTCAAGAACTCTTTAAAAGTCCATTACAATAAAATGTCTACATGTGCACCTCACTCTGGAATAAGCATATATGGTGACACGGTTGGTTACCTACCCAGCATCCGTCCCTCGTCCAGCTTCTTGAATTTTATTTAGGTATCTGCCTGTTGCTGTCGAGCCCATGTAATGTGGACGAAGGTGATTCGACTTGACAGGTGGGTCCTGAGAAGCCTAGGCCAGTCGCACTGTCCCCTTTGACCTTCCCAGGGATGCAAAGTCCCGGGCTTTAATCAATCAATCCTGCATTTCCCCCTCTGGAAGTTGGTAGTGCTCCAGAGGTGGGCTCATGACCCAAACTGGCCCCAAATGTGTCAATGTGTCAAGTAGAGAGCATTTATCCCTTGGGTGGATTAAAGATAACTCTCTTTCTTTCTCTCTCTCAGTCCCCACCGGTCTATCTTACTCTCTCTGTCCCTATCTTACTCACGTGAACGCACACACACACACACACACACACACACATGCACGCACCTGTCAAAATGAGATTGCCCATTGCATCAACCATCCAAGAAAGAGCTGAAAAACTGGACCTATCCCAACCATCCCAAAAGAAAGTTTTGCAAACAATTCCAGAGAAAGAAAATTGCAATGTGACTCAAGACCAAAGTCACATACACTTCTCTTCTCCTTGCCCCAGGACAACTCCAATCCTGCGTGGCTCTAGCGGTTACCTGATCTCGAGGTGTTCTCTGACGCACAAGACCTGTATAAAGCCCTTTACCCTCTAGTTGAGTCATTTTCTTTGTTTCTCTGAGACACTATCTAGTTGTCCCACCATAATGTATTAAAGATTCCATTCAGCAGTATTCCACAGAAGGGGCAGGTGGGAACAGTCCACCCAGCTGCTGGAGTGAAGGGAGAATTTTGTTGTTTTATCACTGACGTGGTTTACAATCGATGATGCCTGATAATGATAGAAAGCGGGTTGATTTAGTCACTCTTATCATTGTTTTATAACAATGAACCCACGAGGTGAGCCATTCCCACTGTCCCACCTCCCTTGGTACCTCACTAAGTTCATCTTTTTTCTACTGGTTCAAGACATCACTGTCATTATGAATCAATTTCCCTTCCTGGATTTTCTATCCCATTGGTCTGTCTCTTCATTCGCTAGTTTCACCCTAATGCTTTATGTTTTAATAGCTTTTGGTTCTGGTCCCCTATCGTTGCTCCTTTTTGTTTTTTGGCTTTGTTTTCGTCTTTTCAGATTTTTCGGGTGGCTTTTTTCCATATGAAGGTCGGGATCAGCTTGTTTAATTCCAATCCTCAACTTCTTTACTTACAGGTTTTTTTTCCTCAGGGTTTTCTCTTTAGCCGATAGTTGAGCCATGTGGCTTTTGCTTTTAACTATAATTTTTAATCAAGTTTAATTAGAATATTTGAAACTTATGTTCTTTCACTGGACATTACAGTCTTTCCTCTGCCAAGTTGGGGGGCAATCCCTCGATCATTGTATTTATTATGATTTAAAACTTTTAAATTTTAGTTGTCCTTTGAACAGGTGATAAGTTCCCCAGGTACAGAATTCAAAAGGAGCAAAAGGATTTCTAGTGAAAAGTCTTCTTCTCCCTCCTGTTTTCCAGACATCCAATTCTTTTCCCGTGAAGCAACCTAAGTTACCAGTGTTTTTCAGAGCTTTTTTTTTTCACATAACGAGCAAACATATGGATATATTTTCTCTTTTCTCTTTACAGGGGGTAGCACGCTTTATGCCCTGTTCTGCACCGCACCTTTCCCACCTACCAATAGCTTTAGGAAATCACTCCAAATTAGTACATAAAAAGCTGACTCCCCGTTCCCATGGCTACATGGCATTTCATTGAATAAAGATACCATAAAGTACCCCATTGCTGCACCTTCAAGTTATTTAAAGATCTATTGCTATTATATACTGTATGATTTCATTTGTATAGAATTCTTTCTTTAATGTTTATTTATTTTGAGAGGGGGAGGAGGGGCAGAGAGAGAGGGAGACTCCCAAGCAGGCTCTAAGCTGTCAGCCCAGAGCCCAATGTGGCGCTCGATCTCACGAACCAGGGGATCATGACCAGAGCCGAGATCAAGAGTCAGATGCTCAACCAACTGAGCCACCCAGGCGCCCCTCCTTTGTGTAGAATTCTAAATATTACAGGAGAATCTTACTGTGGTGACAGAAAGCGGATTGGCTGTTGCTTGGGAATGGGACACAGGGATAAAAGGGGATATGATGCCTGCTGAAATTCATCGAGTATAGTATACTCACCTATACTTTAGGTGAGTATAGTTTATTGTACCTAGGCTATACCCCAGTGAAGTTGCTTTTTTTTTTTTAATTTTTTTTAACATTTATTTATTTTTGAGACAGAGAGAGAGCATGAACAGGGGAGGGTCAGAGAAAGAAGGAGACACAGAATCCGAAACAGGCTCCAGGTTCTGAGCTGTCAGCACAGAGCCTGACGCGGGGCTCAAACCCACAGACCGCGAGATCATGACCTGAGCCGAAGTCGGACGCTCAACCGACTGAGCCACCCAGGCGCCCCACCAGTGAAGTTGCTTCTAACAAATTTCTTGCCACTGCAAGTAATGCTGTAATAAAGAACCTGTACAAATGGGTCCATTCTATCGCCACCTGTTTTCTCAATGACTCACTACAATGTCACAGCATTTAATTGTTCTCCTTTTGGAAAGAATGATTTGGTTGCAAAATCCAAAAAAAGATGCTCATTGATTTAGTTGTCCATTTGGTTTTTGTCTGTCTCCCTCACCGCACTCCCTGCCCCGAGGAGGGAACAGGACCCTTGTCTGTTTCATTCACTACCTTATCCTCGGAGCACAGAATGGTGTCTAGCACAAAGCAGGTGTTCAATAAAATATCTCTTGAAAGAAAGAGCATTAAAATGTGTATTTTCAGGCTTCGCTCCTGGGGATTCTTTTATTTTTTAATGTTTATTTGTTTTTGAGACAGAGAGACAGAGCGGGAGCAGGGGAGCAGCAGAGAGTGAGGAAGACACAGAATCCGAAGCAGGCTCCAGGCTCTGAGCTGTCCGCACAGAGCCTGGCGCGGGGCTCAAACTTACGAGCTCTGAGGTCATGATCTGAGCCGAAGTCAGCCGCTTAACCGACTGAGCCACCCAGGCGTCCCTGGGGATTCTGCTTCCATAAAACTGTGATAGGTTCTGGGAATCTATATTGTTAATAAGCTCTTCCAGGCAATTCTAGTGATCAGTTAGGTGGAGAACAACGCTTTAATTCCGGCCACGCTACTTGTCACCCAGGTCACTGCGGGACCCTTCTTCCTCCTTCCTGCGAGCAGCATCCCTTCGTAAAGCATGGCGGTGCTGTGGTCGATTGCTTCCCAGGATGGCGACCGCAATCCCTTCCATCCTGAATGCCTTTCTTCAATGCGATCTTTCAAGTCCTCCCGTCAAGAGGGGGAACTCACTTCTCTGCCCTTGAATCGCATCTGGTTTTGTAACTGGCTTTGACCAATAGAACGGGAAACAAATGATGCCGTGAGGGTTCGTGGCCTAGGCCTTAAGAGGCCTTGCAGGTTCCAGTTTTGCTCTTTTGGAAGCTGTGTGGTGGAGAACAGAGGCATCCAGCCACAGCCTGCACCAAGTTCCCAGACATAGAAGCGAGTGAGGCCATCTGGGATCCTTCAGCCTCTGTGGGGCCATCTCAGCTGATATCACACAGAGAGGAGGCCAGCTGCCTTTGCTTAGCCTTGCCCAAATTCCTAATCAACATAATCACGAGCAATTAAGTGGTACTTGTATTAAGCCCCTCAATTTTGGAGTGGATTGTTACAGTTACCGATAACTAAAACATATATTACACTGATTTCAGGACAAAGTCCTAAATCCTTAAAGGGCTTGAAAGGTCACCTCTCTAAACTCACCTCCTGCTAACACTCCCCAGTCCAGCAAAGCTCACCTAAACCCCTAGGCTTCAGATGCTGTTTCACTGTGCTCTTGACTTTGGAGTAAGATAGCCCTGGGGTTGTCCAAACTGTCGGACTTTGGTTAAGTGACCAAAACTCTCTTGGTTTTAGTTTTCTCGTCTTCGAGACAGGAACATTAATAGCACCTGCCTCACAAGGCACATGACTGGTGTGAATTCATCAGGAGAATGCATAACAAGCATTTAGAACAGCACCTAGCACATAGACAGCACATGATAAATGTTAGTAGAAAATAATAATAATAATAATAATTACATTGTCTTGTGCTTGTCTGTTTATATGTTTTCCCTATAGACTGTAAACACTGTGAGAACAGCAGAGACCATACTTTGTCCATTATTGTGCCCCTAGTGTCAATAAATAATTGTTGGAGACATGAATGAACAAGTAAATGGATGGATGAATGAATGAATGAATGAATGAATCAGCAAGAGAATAAATCAACGAGCTTGTTTGTGATGTGATATAAATGAACAGAACTGCTAAACTACATAGATTGGTGTTCCTTAAGAACAGAGCTTCAGGTGGTAATTAACCCTACAGTGGTAATCATTTTGCAATATGTACCAAATCCACATCTTACATGCTTTAAACTGTTTTTAAATTTTTTTGATGTTTACTTATTTTTGAGAGAGAGAGAGCGTGAGCAGGGGAGGAGCAGAGAGAGAGGGAGACTCAGAATCCAAAGCAAGTTCCAGGCCCTGAGCTGTCAGCACAGAGCCCAACGTGGGGCTTGAACTCATGAACCCTGAGATCATGACCTGAGCCAAAGTCGGATGCTCAACTGACTGAGCCACCCAGTCGCCCCTTATATACCTTAAAGAATATGTCAATTACATCTCAATAAATCTAGAAAAAAAGGAAAGAAAAAAAGAACAGTGATCCAGGCATTTGTTAGCTCCACTTATTATGAAAACGTAATGAAGTTGTCTCAGGATCCTGATTAGACAGAATCATGGAGAGTGTGGAACCTGATTCTTTGATTATGGGGTTTTTTTGACTTTTTTCCTTTCAACATAAATGCTATACTTGCGATCTCAGCTCATTGTTTTTCTGAAAGGGCCACATAAATCTCTTAGTTTTGATATTTCTTAAGGCTTTGTCTTCAACGTGTATCATTTATTTGTTCATAACAAATTGTAGTGGGGGAGGTGTTTCAGTGGGGTTTTTTTTTTTGTTTTTGTTTTTGTTTTTTTTTGCCGAGGAAAGGCAACTTTCTAGTTACCGTTTCCAGTTAAGCTTCTGCATAGCTCTTCATTTCTGTTTTTGACAACAAACATGAAGAACCGCCGGTAGTCAAGGAGACAGGATCATTAGTGTAGTCTGAGAGCTGAAAACATTCGGATGTGTCACATTATTAATTAATCTGCCACATTATTTTTCGATCTTCTCTTCACACACAGTCCCTTGCTACCCTGGTTATTAACAAGGAGTATAATTTATCCCTCAGAGGCTCTCAGAGTGACATAATTATATTTTTAAAAACAGAGCCACAAAACGAGGCAGGAAAACATCATGTATTTTATAGCCCCAGATTCTACTTATAAAGTTCGATAATCAGGTGTTTTAGGTAAATTTAATGGTGACCTACAATTATTATATAACATGAAAACGAGCGTGTGAGATGGAAATTATTGAGTTTGGGTTTTTGTTTTTGTTTGTTTGCTTTACAAAAAAAAAATCTTAACTTTTTCCACACTATACTCGTTGTTTCCACTTCCTTTCCCGCCAGTCCCTCTGGCACAAAATCCAGTGCGGCTTTTGTCCCTAATTCTGTACTGAAACTACTCTTGTCTAAGTCCTCAGTGGCCTCCATGTAACCAAATCCCACGGTCATCTTGTTCTACCTGAAAGACTTTCTTCCTTTGGCCTCTGGGCTCTTCTCCTACTTGCTGGTTATTCGCTATTAGTTTCTTTTTAATTTTTTAATTCTGGAATAATTTCAAATTCACAAGTAGTTACAAAAATACTATACAGAGTCCTGCATACCCTTAATCCAGCTTTCCCTAAAGATAGCATCTGACGGGGGCGCCTAGGTGGTTCAGCTGGGTAAGCCTCCGACTTTGGCTCAGGTCATGATCTCATGATTGGTGGGTTCGAGCCCCGCGTCGGGCTCTGTGCTGACAGCTCCGAGCCTGGAGCCTGCTTTGGAATCTGTGTCTCCCTCTCTCTGTCCCTCCCCCACTCATGTTCTCTCTCTCTCTCTCTCTCTCTCTCTCTCTCTTTTGCTGTAAAATAAATCAAAAACTCCAAAAAAATTTTTAAAGAGTAGGATATAAACGGGATCTTTTTAGATTGACTTTTTCTCACTCAGCATAGTATCCTTTCCAAATCGTTGTGTATATCAAGAGCATATTCCTTCTTCTGGCTGAGTGGTATTCCATTGAATGGATGTACTGGAGTTTATTTGCCAGGTGAAGGACATTTAGAGTTCTTGGCCATTACAAATACAGCTTGCGTGAACATTACCTATAGGTAATGCGTTGTTTCTGTCTGGCTGCTTTTTTTTTTTAATTTTTTTTCCAACGTTTTTATTTATTTTTGGGACAGAGAGACACAGAGCATGAATGGGGGAGGGGCAGAGAGAGAGGGAGACACAGAATCGGAAACAGGCTCCAGGCTCCGAGCCATCAGCCCAGAGCCTGACGCGGGGCTCAAACTCACGGACCGCGAGATCGTGACCTGGCTGAAGTCGGACGCCCAACTGACTGCGCCACCCAGGCGCCCCTGTCTGGCTGCTTTCAAAATGGTTCTGCCTTCGGTTTTCAGAAATTTGGTCTGTGGATTTCTTTGGGTTTATCCTGTTAAGAGGTGCTCAACTTCTTGATTTCTTAGGTTTATGACGTTTATTAAAGTTGTCATTGTCCTACAGGCCCCCAAGGCTCCGTTCATTATTTTTCAATCCGTTTTCTCTCTCTTGTTCACCCATGGGCTTGTTCTCTCTTCGTGTTCACACTCGGAGGTCTGCCCAGGATTTCATAATTTAAAACATCCTTTTCTTTCGCTCTCTTCTCTCAGTAATCCTCCCTCTACTCTCTAGATGGGGGAGGGGGGAAGAGGGTGGCTTTATTTGAGATGTTCACCTGGAAATGAGCACAAGGTATAATCAAAATGTCTCTGGCCTGCAGAGCCACACTTTTCCTGGTTCTTCAGCCAGAGAGAGTGGACTTTCTTTGGGGTATTTTTTTTTTGAGAGAGAGAGAGAGAGAGGGTGCACGCAAATGGGGGAGGGGCAGAGGGAGAAGGAGAGAGAGAATCTTACGTAGGCTCCACGACCAGACTCGGGGCTCCATCTCATGACTCTGAGATCGTGACTTGAGCTGGGATCAAGAGTTGGGTGCTTAGCGAACTGAGCCAGCCAGGTGCCCCCTCTTTGGGATATTTTTACCTGTGCCCATTGACATGTCTGGACTGTGGGCCTCTGCAGTGCCCAGGCCATGATATATAGGAGATCAAAAAACACAGGGAACTCACCACTGCGTTGTTCATTAAGTTCTGGTTCCCAATCAGCGTACCTTTCCTCCACCTTCTGGAGTCTTTTGTTGTTTTATCAACATCGTCCAGGGATTTTTTTTTTTTTTTCCTAATGACTGGGTTGACTAAGGTGGATGGTGCTTACTCCATCCATTATCATGTTTTTTTAATGTTTGTTTATTTTTGAGAGAGAGAGAGAGAGAGAGAGAGAGAGACAGAGCATGAGCGGGGGAGGGGCAGAGAGAGAGAGGGAGACACAGAACCGGGAAGCAGGCTCCAGGCTCTGAGCTGTCAGCACAGAGCCCGACGCGGGGCTCGAGCTTGGGATCGGCGAGATCACGACCTACGCCAAAGTTGGGCACTTAACCAACTGAGCTACCCAGGCACCCCATTATCAGGTTTTGTTTTGCTGGTTCTTTCTGGTATTCCCCAAGGTTCCCTCTTCAGACCTCTTTTCTTCTCCAGCTACATTCATCCTTAGGTGATCTCATCAAATACTGTGACTTTAATTAGCATCATAAGTAGCCGTCAACCATGAGTGCTCTCCTGAACCCCAGACTCACATATTCAACCACCTTAGACGTCTAATAGATACCCCACACTAAACACTTCCGGAACAAAATTAATGATTTTCTGTGCTCCTTACTCATTCTTCACCATCTCAGAAAATAGAGATGTCTGGTGCTTAGATCACCTCTGAGTCCTCTCTTTTTCTCCTTTTTTAAAAAATGTTTATTCATGGGGCGCCTGGGTGGCGCAGTCGGTTAAGCGTCCGACTTCAGCCAGGTCACGATCTCACGGTCCGTGAGTTCGAGCCCCGCGTCGGGCTCTGGGCTGATGGCTCGGAGCCTGGAGCCTGTTTCCGATTCTGTGTCTCCCTCTCTCTCTCTGCCCCTGCCCCGTTCATGCTCTGTCTCTCTCTGTCCCAGAAATAAATAAACGTTGAAAAAAAAATTAAAAAAAAAATGTTTATTCATTAAAAAAAATTTTCTTAATTTTTTAAAATATTTATTCCTCTTTGACAGAGACAGAGACAGAGAGACAGAGCATGAGCATGGAAGGAGTAGAGAGAGGGAGAGACAGAATCCGAAGCAGGCTTCAGGCTCCGAGCTGTCAGCCCAGAGCCTGACGCAGGGCCTGAACTCACGAACTGCGAGATCATGACCTGAGCCGACGTCGGACGCTCAACCGACTGAACCACCCGGGCGCCCTTAATGTTTTATTTATTTATGGGCCAGAGGGAGACAGAATGCAAGCTGGGGAGGGGCAGAGAGAGAGGGGGGGAGGCACAGAATCCGAAGCAGGCTCCAGGCTCCCAGCTGTCAGCACAGAGCCCGATGCGGGGCTTGAACCCGCAAACCGTGAGGTCATGACCTGAGCCGAAGTCCGATGCTTAACCGACTGAGCCACCCAGACGCCCCTCTTTCTCTCCATGTTAATTCAATTCATCAGTACATCTTGTTGGCTCTACCTTCAAAATAAAACCAAAGCCCAGCTTATATCCACGGCTACCTACCTGGTCCAAGCCAATATCTCTCACCTGGGTTATCAGAATAGCCTGATCTAGCTAGCTGCCCTGCTTCCATTCTTGCCTTCCCTACATTCTGTTCTTCACTCCAAAGTAGCCTTTATTGCATGCAAATCTGATCGTCTCACCTCTGCTCCAGACTTCCTGAGTCCAACTCAGAGCCCGTATCGTGTCCCTACCTCATCTGATGCTGCCTCCCTTCTCGCCTAGATTTTCTGCCAATCTCCTTCTTGCTCACTGTGCTCTCCCTACACTGGCCTTTGTGCTGTTCTTAGAACATTCCAGACATTTTTCTGCCTTTCAGCGCCAGCGTGTACTGTTGCTTAATCCAGATAGCCAAATGGTCTGGTCCCTCACCTACCCCCAGGTTTCTACTTAAATATTTCCTTATCAGCGGGGCCCTCCCGGACCACTCTTTCTAAAACAGTACCCCTGCCTCTCCCCCATCTGCTTATCCTGAGTGAGCCTTCTCCTGAGCATCGGCCCCGGCTATCCGTTGTTATGCAACAAACCACCCCCAAAACTTGCCACCCCCAAAACTTAGCGGCTTAACACGACAACCATTTTATTTATTCAGAGCTTTGTGGGATGGAGAGCCGGGCTTTTCAGAGCCTCAAGTGGGATGGAGTCAATGGCTGGGAGCCGACCTCACGTGTATAGGACCTCGCCTCTTGCTGCTATCCGGGTTCCCCATTTCTCCTTCATGCCTGGACTCACCCCATGGCTAGCTTGGGATTCCTCGCGGAGCGGTGGTGGCCTTGCGGGTAGCTGGACTTCTTACAAGGGGGCTGGCTTTTACCTTAGATGAAGTGAAAATCACCAGGGTTTTCAATTTTTTTAAAAAAATGTTTACTTTTGAGAGAGACAGAGAGACAGAGCTCGAGTGCAGGAGGGGTAGAGAGAGAGGGAGACTCAGAATCCCAAGCAGGCTGCAGGCTCCAGGCTGTCAGTACAAAGCCCGATGCGGGGCTCGAACTCACGGATGTGAGATCATGACCTGAGCCGAAGTTGGACGCTTAAACCGACTGAGCCACCCAGGCGCCCCAGCCAGGCTTTTCAAAAGCCAGACTCAGCATTAATATGGCAGCGCTTGTGGTGTTCAAGGAGAAAAACAGGGCCAACCCCGGTAGAAGGAGGGAGAAACTAGGCCCCACTGCGAGGTGGGAAGAGCAGCGTACAGGTGCAGGGAGGGAAGGAGCCGATGGTGACAACGGCTATCTTCGAAGATCATTTGCCACAGCACTTATCCCCCCCCCCCCGCCCCCGACACCATTCACGTTTGTTTACCGCACTAGGACATGAGCTCCCTGAGAGCTAGAGGTTGTCTGTTTCACTTGCTAATTTATCTCCAGGGCTGAGAACAGTACCCGGCGTATAGTAGATACTCAATAATTATTGTGCTCATACATTCTGTCTAAGAGCTGAAGCACGATGACTCCTGACTCAAAACAAAAGCTGAATTACTCTCCCGATGATTGTCAAGCTCTTTTGACACGTGGTCCGACCATATACGCCTTTAATTCCAAACTTGCCACACATTTTAGGTGGAGTTCCCCCCCCCCCCCCGAGGTGGAGTCCTCGGGGGTCCGTGGACCTGGAAAGAGGCGCTCTGCTTGTCCATGCCAAAAGTCTTAGGATAGTACATGGTCGTTACGTAAGCCTCCTCTTACAGCAAAATCACAGGCAGAGCCAATGAGAACTTTTCCTAGCCCCGCAGATAAGCCAGTTACAGTCCCTACTCATTCTTAACCTTTCAAGAGGTTTCCAAATTTCTCTTTTTTTTTCAAAGTGTACTTATTTTTGAGAGAGAGAGACAGAGCATGAGCAGGGGAGGGGCAGAGAAAGAGGGAGACACGGAATCCGAAGCAGGCTCCAGGCACCGAGCTGTCAGCACGAAACCCCATGCAGGGCTAGAACCCACGAACCATAAGATCATGACCTGAGCCGAAGTCAGATGCTTAACCGACTGAGCCACCCAGATGCCACCGTCCCCCTCCCCCTTTTTTCCCCAAAATTTCTAAGATAATTAAAGTCAAGGAAAGGAGATATATAAGATATTCGGGTAACAGTAAGTAAACAGTAACTGAGCCACTGAGTTAATTGAATGCCAGCAGGCATGGGACTCTGTATGCATGTGGGTCCCACCCACGGCTTCCACTCAAGGGGTAGCCCTTGGGTGTGCACCATTAGGTCCTGTGATGGCCCACTAGCCACATATGTTTTTTTTTTCAATATATGAAGTTTATTGTCAAATTTGTTTCCATACAACACCCAGTGCTCATCCCAAAAGGTGCCCTCCTCAATACCCATCACCCACCCTCCCCTCCCTCCCACACCCCATCAACCCTCAGTTTGTTCTCAGTTTTTAAGAGTCTCTTATGCTTTGGCTCTCTCCCACTCTAACCTCTTTTTTTTTTTCCCTTCCCCTCCCCCATGGGTTTCTGTTAAGTTTCTCAGGATCCACATAAGAGTGAAACCATATGGTATCTGTCTTTCTCTGTATAGCCACATATGTTTAGACTGAAGGTCAGGGACTCATCTGACCCAAAAGCAACAAATCAGTAAGCCAGCAATCGAGGATCTTGCCTACCAAGAGATTAGCTGGGTCATATTCCACTCTGAGGAATCTAACTGGGAAATACCAAAATAATTGGACAGTAGGTGGCCCCAATGAGAGAACAGAAACTATGAATAAAGAAAACCATGAGTGGGGATTCCCTGCGGCAGTTAAAAATAATGTAATGGGGGCGCCTGGGGGGCCCAGTCGGTTAAGCATCTGACTTCAGATGCTTCAGGTCATGGTCTCGTGGTTGGTGAGTTCCAGCCCCTCATTGGGCTCTGTGCTGACAGCTCGGAACCTGGAGCCTGCTTCGGATTCTGTGTCTCCCTCTCTCTCTGCCCCTCCCCTGCTCATTCTCTGTCTGTCTGTCTCTCTCTTTCTCTCTCAAGTGTAAATAAACATTAAAAAATTGTTTTTTAAATAATGTAATGAAAAGATGAAGTTCTGGGGATCTCACGTACAGCATGGTGACTGTAGTTAACGATACAGTATTATATTCTTGGCACTTGCTGTGAGAGTAGAGCTTTAATGGTCTCGACATAACAACAAAATGGTAAGTAATTATGTTAGGCAAAGAATGTGTTAACTAGCCATATCATAGTAAACATTTTGCAATACACACACACACACACACGTATCCAGTCATCACATTATACACCTTAAATTTACACAATGTTAATAATGTCAAATATATCTCAATAAAGCTAGAAAAATCGAAGCTCTGTGTACTGGGAAGAGATAGATTGGGGAGACAAACTGGCAGTCAGATAGAAATGAGCAGACTTTCGGAAAGTAGCTTAAGCATAATGAGAGCAGAGCACTAGGGCCACAACTCACACTGTGCCTCCTGCCCTCTTCGATTCCTTCCACCCTGAGCCCCAATAAAAGCCTAAGTAAGGCTCATGCTTCAAGACCGTGTTTGGAAACAAGGGGAGCCTGGGTGGCTCAGTGGGTTAAGGGTCCGACTCTTGATCTCGGCTCAGGTCGTGATCACAGGGCTCGTGGGATCGAGCCCCGCTATGGGCTCCATGCTGACAGTGCAGAGCCTGCTTGGGCTTCTCTCTCTCCTTCTCTCTCTGCCCCTACCTGACTCGTGTTTGCTCTATCTCTCTCTCCCTCTCTCTCAAACTAAACAAGTAAACAAACTTTTAAAAATGTTTTAAAAACACTGTGTTTGGAAAGAGCTTTTCCTGTGTTCATAAACACTGCTTGAAGGAACTTTGTAAACTATAACCGAAATATTTCAACTAGTGATTTCTTCTGCTTATTTTCCAAACCTGCTAAGCACCAGAAGAGTAGAGGAAAAGCTTATCCTCTTGGTACAGTTCCCAGGAGTAAGAGAAGGAAGGGCAAGTCGGATTGTGTCCCTTAAACCTCGAGCCAACCAAGAGAAATCTGGCATGAAAATAAAGTTGCAATGATTTTGATGATAGGCAAATTGTATTTGCTTGACTCAGTTCTTCCCTTCTACTGCCCCTTAGGGTGACAAGACCCCCAACAGTGCTACAAAGAGAGAAAATACACTCCCTTCCTAGATTTTATGAGGGTTTCCCTGGATGCCACACGAGAGGACTCTGGCTACCATCATGAGTGAGTGCATGGAATACCGATTCACAGAACCCCTGGTTCTGGACCGGGCTACACAGCTGACTTGGCTTCTCTTCCCTCAGGGAGGTTGGGACGGGTGTGGCTATTAATCGGTGAGGAACCCAAGTCTCCTGGGTCCTGCCTCTCTGAATATTAACCTCTTCTGCTTTTTGTTGCCGTTCAGAATCAATCTACCACGACTCGGAAGTTCAAGGTCCCTTTCAGACCTCAGCGTCGACAACTGAGCAGGACAAAATTCTCCATTGTGGGGCTGGTAGGGAACGCTGCAATATATACCAGAAATGTAGGATTTTTTTTTTATTTTTTTAAATGTTTTTTTATTTTTGAGATAGAGAGAGACAGAGCATGAACAGGGGAGGGGCAGAGAGCGAGAGGGAGACACAGAATCCAAAGCAGGCCCCGGGTTCTGAGCTGTCAGCACAGAGCCCGACGCGGGGCTCGAACTCACGGACCGTGAGATCATGACCTGAGCCGAAGTCGGACACTTAACCGACCAAGCCACTCAGGCGCCCCTTGAAATATAGGATTTTCTAAACGTGGAAAGGCAGAGGTAGGGGTAAGACGGTACTGTTGACGAGTACAGACACATACACACACACACACACACACACACACACACACAACACACACACACCTCATAACCACTGTGAGAGAAAAACATCCGTGGGGTAACTCAAGTTAAGGCAGTTGTTAGAGGCCTCCCATTGCCTCCTTCCACTTCTGAGACCCGGGACAGGAAGGCAGGAAGCTGGACGAAAGGAAGCTTCTGAGGCAACACAGTCATGGACTGCCCAATTCCAGTGTCTTCTCCCTGCTTCTACCACACACTGCTTGGTCTCATCATCCATGCTCTTCCCTTGGGCATCAGTCTGCTCAGGCTACCATAACAGAATACCACAGACTGGGTGGCTCACACAACACAAATGTATTTTCTCACAGTTCTGGGGGCTGGTGGTCCAAGATCGGGTTGTCGGGTTTCTTCTGAGGCCTCTGTCCCAGACTTGCAGATGGCCGCCTTCTCGCTTTGCCCTCACATGGTCTTTCCTCCACGTAGGAGGATGTCTGTGTCTTAATCTCTTCTCTTTTTTAAAAAATGTTTGTTTATTTCTTTATTCATTTATTTTGAGAGAGGGAGGGAGGGAGTGTGTGTGTACGAGTGGGGGAGGGGCAGAGAGCGAGGGAGAGAGAGAGAATCCCAAGCAGGCTCTTCACTGTTAGCATAGAGCGCGATGCAGGGCTCGAACTCACAAACCGTGAGATCGTGACTTGAGGTGAAACCAAGAGCCGGACGCTTAACCCACGGAGCCACCCAAGTGCCCCTCATTGTGGACACCAGTCATATTGGACTATACCACTTATATGACCTCGTTTTACTTAATTCCCTCTCTAAAGGCTCTATCTCCAAATACAGTCACATTCTGAGGTACTACAGGTTAGGACTTCAGCATATGTTTTAGGAGGACATAATTCAGCCCATAACACCTTGCAAGAATGCTTATTGTATGTAAAAGAATGTCAGAAACCTCCTCCCACCTGCTTCTTGCCTCAAGATCAGCAACCTCCAAACATTATGTCGATGTTGGAGAAAGTCATAGAAGCTGAGCATTACGCTGAGGCAAGGGTGTGAGGGATCTTCTTGTGGTTTGTCAAAGTTAGAAGCTTCTTAGTGCTCCTTGGTGTCCGTATCAAATTCAGCTTTGGATCCCTGAGACGGATGGTTATAGAAGCTTGTTTCTCAGGCCCTGGGTGACTCCAGTTAAGAATAACTTGTGGGAAAGGACACCAATGATCCCAGGAAGGAACTCACTGGGAAGAAAGGAGAAATTGGGATGAAACCCAAGCCCAGGGGCACCTGGGTGCCTCAGTTGGTTAAGCATCCAACTCTTGACATTGGCTCAGGTCACGATCTCACTATTGTGAAATCGAGCCCCCACATCAGACTCCGAGCTGAGCACAGAGCCTGTTTCCAACTCTTTCTCCCTCCCTCTCTGCCCCTCCCCCACTTGCTGACTCAAATCTCTCTCTCTCTTTCTTTTTCTTTAATGTTTATTTATTTTTGAGAGAGAGAGAAAAACAGAACGTGAGCAGGGGAGGAGCAGAGAGAGAGGGAGACACAGAATTCGAAGCAGGCTCCAGGCTCTGAGCTGTCAGCACAGAGCCCGACACGGGGCTCGAACTCACAAAGTGTGAGATCATGACCCGAGCTGAAGTTGTTTTCTTAACTGACCGCGCCCCCCAGGCACCCCCCCCCCCCCCCCGCTTTCAAAATAAATAAATAAATATTTAAAAAGATGTGATTTTTGACATAATTTGGTGACGCAGGTTATAACTATAATACATACCCATTTTTATTTGGAACATACAAATAATTAAATAATAATCACTACATCTCTACCATCCACAAGCAGTTAATATTTTAATATGGCTCCTTGCACATTTTGTCAATGCCTATATAACTTTTACATTGATTTTTTTCATATCACTATGCAATTTGTGTTCCATTTTTCACATGGTATATGAATGTTTTCCCACACACACTTCAAAAATTTTGTCAACATAATTCTAAATACTTGCATTAAATGGCTGTGTCCTGATGTCCCCATAGTCACAAGTTAATGAATATTTCGTGTATCCATTTTTAATTATTGTTTTAAAAAATATCCAATAGGAACCCCTGGAAGGCTCAGTCGGTTGAGCATCCGACTCTTGATTTAGGCTCAGGTTATGATCCCAGAGTCATGAGATTGAGTCCCGCATTGGGCTCCACACTGAGCATGGAGCCTACTTAAGATTCTCTCTCCCTCTCTCTCTGCCCCACTTCCCGTCTCCCCCCCACTTTAAAATTAAAAAAAAAATTAAAAATCACAATAAAAAATTTTGGTCATAAATCTTTATCCCCATTTCTGGCCATTTCCTCACATCAGATTCCTATCAATGAAGTTACCGGATCGAAGGAAACAGACATTTTTTTTTATTGAGAGAGCAAGCGAGAGCATGACTAGGGGAGGGGTAGAGGGAGGGAAAGACAGAGAATCTTAAGCAGGTTCCACACTCAGTGTGGAGCCCAAAGCGAGGCTCAGTCTCATGGCTGCAAGATCATGACCTGAGCCGAAATCAAGAGTCCAATGCTTGACCAACTGAGCCATCTAGGCATCCTGGAAATAGACAATTTTTTAAGGATACAGCTGTATCCTCTTCTTTACTTTTTTAAAAAATATTTTATTTTTGAGAGAGAGAGAGAGAACACAAGTGAAGAAGGGGGACAGAGGTTCAGAAACAGGCTCTGTGCTGAGAGCAAAGAGCCCAATGTGGGGCTCGAACTCACGAACCATGAGATCATGACCTGAGCCGAACTCGGGCACTCAACTGACTGAGCCACCCAGGCGCCCTGAAGATAGACATTTTTAAAGCTCTTTTTACATATTGACAATTTGCTTTCCAGAAAAGTGATACCTACTTGCCCCACTCCAGACTCCTTCCAGCACTTTGCTAATTTGGTTTTGTTTAATCTCCATATTTTCATTACTAGTGTGATAGGCATATTTTAAATGTTTAATGGCTCTCTGCACTTCTGTGATTGTGAATTGTTTATTCATGTGCTTTGCCCATTTATTTGCTCTTCATTTCAATCAAATACCACGTAGATGAAAATATTAAAGGAATGTGAGTAGGGGTAAGTTTTGGGAAAGAAAATGAGGGTGCTGTGATTTGGGAGTTGGAAGACATACTTGGATTTGCCCCAGGTAAACCTTTTCCACATTCCCTCTTCCCCCAAGACCCCAGCCTTTGTCTCTGGCTGGACGGCAGGTGAAGCTATGTGTCAAGCACAAAGCAAAATCAGACCTGACCGATTCCGTTGGTCAAGAAATAACAAGCCCTTTTCATTTTTATTTTTTTTAATGTATATTCATTTTTTGAGAGAGACAGCATGAGCAGGGGAAGCATAGAGAGAGGTGGGGACAGAGGATCTGAAGCAGGCTCCATGCTAACTGCAGTGAGCCCGAGGCAGGGCTCGAACTCACAAACCGCGAGATCATGACCTGAGCTGCAGTCAGACACTCAACTGACTGAGCCCCCCAGGCGTCCCTAACAAGCCCTTTTCAGACTCAGTTCCTTACTCACAAAGATAGTGAAAGGGAGTGGGTAGTCAAAGGTGCCGGCTCCCCAAGGCCAGTGAGCAGGGCAGCACTGAAACAAAAGAGGCCAAGTGACCATGACACAAATAATAGGATTTTGTTGCTAAGGAGTCTATCCTAGACTGCAGCATGGCTTTATAGCCTGCAGCTCTGCCCGAAGGGGACAAGGCAAAAAGCCTCTTACCTGTCAGTACCCAGGATATGATAAGGCAGGTCCTTTCTCATGGTTGAATAATATTCCTGTGTGTGTGTGTGTATGTGTGTGTACCATATCTTCTTTATCCATTCATTCATTGATGGGCGCTTAGGTTATTTCCACAACATGGACAGATCTGGAGGACATTATGCTAAGTGAGATCAGTCAGACAGAGAAAGACAGATACCGTACAGTCTCGCTTATACGTGGATTCTAAAAAAACCAAACTCGTGAAAACAAAAAGTAAAATGGTGGGTACCAGAGGATGGGGGGTGGGGGTGACGGATAGGAGACATGCTGTTTAAAGGTATAAACTTGCGGGGCGCCTGCGTGGCTCAGTCAGTTAAGCGCCCGGCTCTTGAGCTTGGCTCAGGTCGTGATCCCAGGGTCGTGGGATCGAGCTCCAAGTCGGGCTCTGCACTGGGCATGGAGCCTGCTTGAGATTCTCTCTCTCCCTCTGCCCCTCCCCCACGTGCTCACATGCGCATGTGTGCGCGCACTCTCTCTCTCTCTAAATAAATAAATAAAGGTACAAACTTCCAATGAGTAAGAAATAAGTCCCAAGGATCTAATGCACAGAATAGTGAATATTCATAATATTATAATCATCAAACTGGCTGAGAAAGTGGAGCTAAATTATTCCAACCGCTAAAAAGAAATCTTAATTATGCTACTTGATAGAGGTGCTAATTATTATCACAGTGGCAATCATATTACAATATACAAATCAATCAAATTAGCATTGTGTACATCTTAAATGTACATGATGCTATATGTCAAATATATTTTCCATGAAAAAAAAAAAAAAAAACTATCGTATGACAGTCTCCCAGGCTGATATCTCCCCGGGGGAGGAGGGGCAGGGAGGTGAGTGGCAAAATGGCTTCCAAGCAGCTTCTCACAAGCCTCCCATGTCTCATGTTCCAGAAGGATCAGCGGCTTCGTGCCAAGACTTAGATCCAGAGGGATACAAGCCTTGTCTATGTAACGTATGTGGATACGTGCAAGGTTACCAGGGCACCATACGGTATGCAGGTAAAGGGTCTTGGAATTCTAGACCTTTTTATAACTTTCAGAGTTAAGAGAAAGCTTCACTAGTGTTAAACAAGCCACGGTCCTCACTACATACAAGAGCGATGAAAACTCTGCACCTACAGCAATTATTCTGTTGCCAGAGAGATCCTAATTGTTGTGGATCGGCACCTGTTTGAACCTCCTTTTTTTTTTTTAATTTTTTTTTAACGTTTATTTATTTTTGAGACAGAGAGAGACACAGCATGAATGGGGGAGGGGCAGAGAGAGAGGGAGACACAGAATCGGAAGCACGCTCCAGGCTCTGAGCCATCAGCCCAGAGCCCGACGCGGGGCTCGAACTCCCGGACCGCGAGATCGTGACCTGAGCTGAAGTCGGACGCTTAACCGACTGAGCCACCCAGGCGCCCCTGAACCTCCTTAACACTACACCCTCCTCGGCTCTTTCTGTGGCTTTGAGCCGTAATATGGCCCAGAAAGCGGGTGCGTGGGGCCTGTTCCGAGTACCCCCTCGTATCCACTGGCCTCACGAAGGCCTCTGACGTTCTCAGTAATGTTCCTGGGGCTTGGTGTGCGCTGAGAATGTGAGGACTTATCCTCAAGGAGGATGTGACTTATAAACTAGCGTGGCCAATGTGCAAATGGAGGGAAACAGGACTTCAGAACTTGAGAGTGTAATCCCGTGACTCCTGTTGATAACTACCAAACCTCTCACACAGAGAGATGTTGCGTCCTGATCATAAGCCTGAACAAAATCAGATCATCATTCCACATGATTGCAGAAGGGAAACTCCCACAATCAGCCTAGGGCCTCCAAAATAAATTACCACAGACTGGGCGGTGGGGGGCTTAGACAACAGAAATGTATTGTCTCACAGTACAGTACCCGAGGCTGGAAGTCTCAGATCAAGGTATTGGCAGAGGTTGGTTCCTTCTGAGGGCTGTGAGAGAAGGATCTGTCCAGACCTCTGTTTTTGGCTGGTAGGTAGCTGTCTTCTCCCTGTGTCTCTTCACATTGCTTTCCCTCTATGAGTGTCTGTGTCCAAATTTCCCGTTCTTGTGAGAACAGTAGCCATATTGGATTAGGGCTCACCCTAATGACCTCAATTTCACTTACCTCTGTAAAGGCTCTGCCTCCAAATTAGGGTCCCATTCTAAGGTACTGGAGGTTGGGACTTCAACATAGGAGTTTTGAGAGGACACAATTCAATCCATACATGACACAGCCTAAGATTTTCCTGATTTTTCTGCCACCAGTTTGGCTCAGTTTGGCTAATTTGGTCCAAGTATACCCTTGGACCAAGAGGTTAGAAAAACGAATCATGAGGAAACATTCTTTTGCAACCCTAAAACCCAAAGAAGAGTTAACCAACAAGGCTTCAAATTCCAGACCAAAATTCTTCAGGGACACATGCATGCCAGTCTTCAAATCTTGTGATTTAGCTGTTGATTACTGGAAAATAGCAATCACACTGCTCCTGAGTAACGTTAAGAAAAACTACATGCAATGTGGAAATAAGCAGGGTGGTTTCGTGGCCTTTAAACACCGTTCTGGAGGGGCACCTGGGTGGCTCAGTCGGTTAAGCGTCTGACCTCGGCTCAGGTCATGATCCAACAGTTCGTGAGTTCGAGCCCCGCGTCGGGCTCTGGGCTGATGGCTCGGAGCCTGGAGCCTGCTTCCGATTCTGTGTCTCCCTCTCTCTCTGCCCCTCCCCCGTTCATGCTCTGTCTCTCTCTGTCCCAAAAATAAATAAAAAAACGTTGAAAAAAAATAAAAAATAAAAAATAAAGAACAACAACACCGTCCTGGAGCACTGTCCTATGAGCCTGACTAAGGTTCAGCTGACTCTCTAAGGGAATGTGACTTGTTTGGTATGTAATGTGCTACTGATCAGTACTCAGATATTTGAGAAGTCTGTAAAGTTAGAGGCCAACTTACAGAAAATTGGTAAAGTGTGATGATTTCCTTTTCTGCCCAGTTGAAAAGATCCCAGAACTTATGTGTCTTTTTCTTTTATAAAGTTTATTTATTTTTTTTCAATATATAAAGTTGATTGTCAAATTGGTTTCCATACGACACCCAGTGCTCATCCCAAAAGGTGCCCTCCTCAATGCCCATCACCCACCCACCCCTCCCTCCCACCCCCCATCACCCCTCAGTTTGTTCTCAGTTTTTAAGAGTCTTCTATGCTTTGGCTCTCTTCCACTCTGACCTCTTTTTTTATAGTTATTTATTTTGAGAGACAGAGAGAGCAAGCAGAGGGGGGCAGAGACAGAGGGAGAGAGAGAGAATACCAAGCAGGCTCCGCACTGTCAGTTTGGAGCCCAATGCGGGGCTCGAACTCATGAACCGTGAGATCATGACCTGAGCCAAAACCAGGAGTCAGATGCTTAACCGACTGAGCCACCCAGGCGCCCCTAATGTGTCTTTTTCCATTTAGGACATTAACCAGATTTGTATCCATGGTAGCAACGTTATTTCAATAGTCCTTTTTCTTTCCTAACTATATAAAGCCCTACTTCCCGTATCCTCTTTGAGCCAGCTGGTTGACCTTTTGACTTCCTCATTAATGATTTAAATAAATATCGGACGCTGGGTCACTGCCAGTTGGTATAGGAATTATGTTTTTAATATTGTGAAAATTAGGCTTTGTTAGTACCCTCTTCAAGCAAGGATTTTCTTATCAACTAGGAGACAATATGGAAAGTCACTATAAAATTGAATGTTACCTTTGTTAAAATAAAAAGCTGGACAAGAGTTGTAGGTATCGAATTTATTTCAGCTTGAAAGAAAGAACAATACAACAGGTTTGATAACAGGTTACACTGTCTCAACAGAAAGTGTAAGCATCAGTCTTATGAACGGTTTGAGAAAAGAAAAATCTGTAGTCATTCCAATTTAGAATTGAAATGCTGGGCCTGCATATAAATGTCAAGATCCTAATTCATCTTTCTCACTGGAAAGTTTTTAAGAGTTTGACCAAATCAGTACGTCTGGTCGTCTGAATGTCTCATCGTCTCTGCGGATGGTTAACAGAGCAGTATAGTTTGCAGCAGGAATCGTTCTTTGCTTATCTGACTCTAGCAGCTGATTTTTTTAAGTTTACTTATTTGTTTATTTGAGAGACACAGAGACAGCGCGAGTAGGGGAGGGGTAGAGAGAGAAGGAGAGAGAAGGAATCCCAAACGAAATCCACACTGCCAGCGCCGAGCCCGAGACCGATGCTGGGGCTCGAACTCAAGAAACCAGGAGATTGTAACCTGAGATGAAACCAAGAGTCTGACGCTCAATGGACTGAGCCGCCCAGGTGCCCCTCTAGCAGCTGATTTTTGATTGGCTTTCATCAGGCTGCACCAGTTGACTTCCACTCCCATTGAGGTTTTTCATAAGTCGTTGGCAATTCTACAACATTACAGTATAGCTAATGAAACATAAGTTGTAGGGCCCTTCAGTTGTATGGCTCCTGTACGTATCCTAGAAGGGGCCCTAATAATTTGCTCTTCATAATTTTGTATTATTTTTCTTAAAAAGGACCAAACCCCCCCCCCCCCCCAAAAAAAAGAAAGAAAGAAATCCTACTCTTAAAAGTCCCAGGAAGTATCAGGCCTGCTTAGTTAGGTGTTGGCCATCTATGTGATAACCATTTTCTTGTGTAAGATTTAGGAAATGTTATCAAATATCCTTTCACTAAAACTTTTGCCTTGTGCATCAGTTATTTTGCCCAAATCTTTCTTTTTCACTATTGTGGAATTATTTATATGATACAAATGTTGATGAGTAGCCACGATGTGGGTTGGGATCCTCTAGATGTCAGATTAAGACTTTTTTTTCTTTTTTTTCTCCCCGGGTAGAGGAAACCAGAAAAGATGATCTCTCATTTAGCTTGGGTGAAATGGGAAGTTGCTCTCTTTTGTTAATAAAATCGCAAGGAGGGGCACCTGGGTGGCTCAGTCGGTTGGGCTTCTGACTTCGGCTTGGATCATGATCTCACGGCTCGTGAGTTCTAGCCCCACGTCAGACTCTGTGCTGACAGCTCAGAGCCTGGAGCCTGCTTCAGATCCTGTCTCTGTCTCTGTCTCTCTGCCCCTCCCCTGCTCAGGCACTGTCTCTCTCTCTCTCTCTCTCTCTCTCTCTCTCTCTCTCTCTCTCTCTCAAATATAAACATTTAAAAATAATTTAAAAAAATAAAATCACAAGGATAAAAACAAACTTCATGAACTTCCACACTCTGATTACCTCTGTGGGTTTAGTTTTATCCTAGTTTGTCCCTTTCCTGAAAAGTATTGAAATGAATATTTGGAAGATGGAAATTCTACTATAAATTTTTTTTTAATTCCAGAAGCTATTTTTTTAAATAGTTTCCATTGGAACTGCTTTGCTTGTAAAAAGTTACTGGAATTATTTTTATTTTATGCTGCTAAATCCATTCACTGCTGAGACGTCTTTCTAGACTCTTCCACCCTCCCCACCCTAATCTGAGTAAGAAGTCTGTTTCCCCTGTCATTCCTCTTCTGTACTAACTTCCAAATACTTTTTTCTTGGCTTACTTTAAGAATTTTAGCAATAGCAGTGACTAAGATAGCCTATGCTAAGAGCAGTCAGAAAAGCACAGCATTTGTAACCTGCTCACACACGATTTTTGATGCTTTTAAAAATAATTAGCATTGGTGAATAAGGTAGTAAAAGAAAATTGGTAAGAAGTACCTAAAAGCTAATGTATGAGCTGAATGTTGGCTCAAAAATCTACTAAAAGAAAAAAAAAATTATTGCCTGAGCAATTTTTTTTTTTAAACCTTCCAATACCCTTCTTCAGTACCTATGGGAATCCTATTGACAGAGTTGACTCCCACTGTGGTGGCTAGCCTCTGAGATGACACCCCAAAGGTGTCATTCATTCCCTTGTTTAGTCCCCTCCCTTAGTGAATCAGGACCAGCCCTGGTGCGACCAATAGAATCCAGTGAAAGTGATACTGCGTGGCTTCTGTGGCGTGCAGCTTCTGTGTTGGCCTCTTGGAACGTTTACTCCGGGAGCCCTCAGCACGAGATGCGAAGCCCGACTAGCCTAAGGCCATCTTGCTGGAGAGATCACATGAAGATCCCCTGAGATTTCATATAGAGTTATTTCTGGCCAGTCCCCTAGCCATCCGAATCCTCCCAGCTGAGGGTCTACACTCAGCATGGAACAGAGCTCAAGTGTCCCCATTAAGGGGCGCCCAGGTGGCTCAGTCCGTTAAGCATCTTGACTCTTGATTTCGGCTCCAGCCAGGATCTCCTGGTTCGTGAGTTCGAGCCCCACCTGGGGCTCTGCGCTGACCGTGCAGAGCCTGCTTGGGATTCTTGGTCTCCCTCTCTGTCTATCCCTCTCCCATTCACTCTCTATCTCTTTCTCTCAAAAGAAGTAAATGAACATTAAAGAAATAAATGAACATTAAAACATTTTTTTTTTAAATAGAGTAGGGATTTTTTCCAGCGGCTGTTGCTGCCGTAATTGATTTATTCATGCTGTGGAGGTATACCTCTTCAGGTCTGTCTTCTGAGAAGCCACAATGTCACTTCTGTGGTCGCGACACGTGGGGAACCCAGACTCTCTCAGGAGCCTGTGGCTAGGTACAAACCCACAACCCAACTTAAAAAAAAAACTTTTTTTAATGTTTATTTATTTTTGAGAGACAGAGCGAGCGAGCAGGGGAGGGGCAGAGAGGAAGAGAGAGAGAGGGCATCTGAAGCAGTCTCCAGGCTCCCGGCACTTGACCGATGGATAACCATTCTGTTATTGATCGGCCAGCAGTTTCAGGACAGGAAGGCCCGGAGGAATCAGGGTGGGACGGCTGTTCTCAGCCACGTATATGGTATATGCCCATGAGTACGTAAAGAGAGCTGGTTTGCACACACACAAAAAAGCGGTAATGAGAATCCATGGTGGGAAGGGAAGAGAAAAAGACAGAGGAGCACAAAAGAAAGAGTAAGAAAGAGAAAGAAAGAACAGGACAGAGCTCTGTACTAGCTCTGTTCCCTGGCTTTCGAATCCTGAGTTCTTAAATTTTAATTTAATTTAATTCTTTATTTTATTTTTGGTGAGGAGTGATGGTGGGATGGAATTTTTTTAGTAAATTTTTGTTTATTTTTGAGGGAGAGAGAGAGAGAGAGAGAGAGAGCACAAGCGGGGGAGGGGCAGAGAGAGAGGTGGGGACAGAGGATCTGAAGCGGGCTCCATGCTGGCAGCAGACAGCCCGATGTGGGGTTCAAACTCACGAACTAGGGGATCATGACCTGCCCCAAAATCAGATGCTTAACTGACTGAGCCACCTCACCCCCGCCCCCCTGCCCCGGGTTGGGATTACAATTTTTTTTAATTTTGTTTTTTGTATTTTAGAGAGAGCAAGGGAGGGGGGGAGAGAGAGAGAGAGAGAGAGAGAGAGAGAGAGAGAGAGAGACACTTAAGCAGGCTCCACGCTCAGCACAGAACCAACATGGGGCTCAATCCCACGACCCTGGGATCATGACCTGAACTGAAATCAAGAGTTGGATGCTCAACCAACTGAGTCACCCAGGCACCCCGGTGGGATGGAATTTAACAGAAAGGGGACTTTATCTTCACTTTTGCTTAGGATCCCAAAGATTACTGTTGGATATAGATTTTTTTTAAATTTTTTTTAGTGTTTATTTATTTTCGAGAGAGACAGAGACAGAATGCGAGTGGGTTAGGGGCAGAGAGAGAGGGAGACACAGAATCTGAAGCAGGCTCCAGGCTCCGAGCTGTCAGCACCAGAGCCCGACACGGGGCTCAAATTCACGGACCATGAGATCATGACCTGAGCCGAAGTCGGATGCTCAACCAACTGAGCCACCCAGGCGCCCCTGGATACAGATTTTTGTTTTAGGTTTGAGTTTCTTGTTAATGAATACTGCAAAACTGTGAGAGTTTTAGGGATCGTTCCTCTAAAATTAGTTTTGTTGGGGCACCTGGGTGGCTCAGTCAGTTAAGCATCTGACTCTGGCTCAGGTCATGATCCTGCAGTTCGTGAGTTTGAGCCCCCCATCTGGATCCGCACTGACTGTGCAGAGCCTGCTTGGGATTCTCTCTCTCTGCCCCTCCCCCACTTGCAATCTAAATAAATAAATAAATAAATAAATAAATAAATAAATAAAAATACACTTGATCTTAGCCAAAAGGCCGAGAAGCGATTAAATAAATAAAAATAAAATTAGTTTTGTTGTTTGTTCATTAAGAGGAACAGCATCACTGTGGGACAGAGCCCCCATAGGCATCAGATGGCCTACACAGATACTTTACTTCTTTATTTCAGATCAGTCAGAAGGAAACACATTCAGGGTACGAGTGAGCTCTGGGTTTTTCTTGTCCCTGCTCAACCACTCTCATTGTGACCACAGATTAGTCCCTTCATCTCTGTGTACCTGTTTCCTCCACTCTACTACACGGTGGTCACAATTTTAACCTTCTATGACTCTAAAATATCTAGGGGTCTTATCCAAAACATCGTCACACAGACCTTTCATCTCAGTCTGAAGAAGAAAAAGTATGTGCTAGGTCAAGACCCTGTTGCCTAAGATCTGGAACTTATATTTGCAGTAGTTTCTAATACCTGAGCACATGCACTTTTTCTTCCTGATTGTGCAGTAAAAGACAGGAAGTGAAAAAGGGAACATTCTTAATGCTCAAGTTAAGTCAGAGACCCATTTAGGACACATACTCTAAATGTAAATAAGGGTGGGAAAGTAAAAAGTTAACCAAATTTGAACCTGAACTGATCTGCATTTGCTGTCCCACCAAGATGTCAAAATACTGTACTCAGAGAATTAAAATAACCTTTTTTTCTTTTTTTTTTCTTTTTTTTTCAACATTTATTTATTTTTGGGACAGAGAGAGACAGAGCATGAACGGGCGAGGGGCAGAGAGAGAGGGAGACACAGAATCGGAAACAGGCTCCAGGCTCTGAGCCATCAGCCCAGAGCCCGACACGGGGCTCGAACTCACGGACCGCGAGATCGTGACCTGGTTGAAGTCGGACGCCTAACCGACTGCGCCACCCAGGCGCCCCAAAATAACCTTTTTTTCTATTACAGAAGCAATACATGTGTATTGTAGTAAATTTAGCCCAAGGGTAACAAATGTTAATATTTAGTGTGTATATATATATATATATATATATATACATATATTTAATACCTTCAGACAGACCCTATGCCATTTGCTCAGAGCTGTTTATATGGCAATGCTTGTGTCCTTCCCTAGGCTATAAATTCCAGAGGAGAACCCCTTTACTAGGACATCTCGCCCCCGCCTCATCGCATACACACTTCAGACACTGTCTTCGATAAGGAATATAGAAAAGGTTGTAAATGCTTCCTTCACTAGCATGCATTCATTCATGCATGCATTCATTTGACAAACATCTTATCGAGCACCTAGCCTGGAGCTGAGCCAGGCCTAGGGAATTCAAAGATACATGCTCTTTGAGATCGGCTCTTTGGTCTCAAGAAATTCACATTTCTAATAGAGAATACACAATTATTTTATTAAGTACTTGTGCAATTTTAGACTGATATGCAGAAGTATTAAGAAAACACAGAAGAGAGGGCAAAGGGGGGTGTGGCTGGGGGAAGTTTCCGGAAGGGGCGACGCTGGCCAGACGGTGTGGCGCGGGTGTGATGAGGGGAAAATTAACGAATTTCAGGGCCCCTTCCTGTGTCAGCCGCAGTTCCTGCTCCCTCGCCACTTGCATCATAAAACTGAAGCTTAATGTTCAACTAGGGATCCCTCCCGCGCCTAGAACTTGGAAACTGAGAACCAAGGGCAAAAAGACGGCGGAGCCAGCACTCCCAGCGGGTAGAGAGCCCCAGGGAGTCCTCGGAGGGGCGGGGCCGGGCTGGGGGCGGGGTCGGCCTTGCGTGCACCAGAGCCGGCCGGGCCCGCCACTGGGGGGGCCGGCGCAGGAGCGGGGCGCGGATTGGTTGTATGGGTCCGTCGCCCTCTCTTCATAGGCCGCGCAGGGCCGCTCGCGGGGCTTTGATTGGCTCACGGGGCGCCGAGTGGTCATTGGCTGCGATGGGTCGTCTGGGCGACTAGGAGGAAAAAGAGAAGGGGTGTTGGGCCTGGCGGGCTAACCCGGGTTGGGGACAGCTGGCGGTTCCGCGGGGCGGTGTCCGGAGAGCTGCGGGGCCCGGGAGCCCGGGGTCCACGCCACACTCCCAGGAGGTGCGCGAACCAGCGGGCCGGCGAGGAGTAGCGGCTAGCGAGACCCGCAAGCCGGGACCATGGGCTGCTTCTTCTCGAAGAGGCGGAAGGCTGAGAAGGAGTCGCAGCCCGAGGGCGAGGAGGAGCGGCCGAAGCAGTACAGCTGGGACCAGCGCGAGAAGGTAACCGAAGTCCCTCGGCCATTGGTTTCGGCCGTCCCGAGCCGCTCAGCCGGGGTCCCTGGCGGCCCCGGAGGACTGAGGGGGGCCGACCCAGCGGATGCAGTTCGCGCGCGCGCGTTCTCCTCTCTCTCACGCGAGTAGTTGGAAGTCCGCGCCGCCGCACCCATTTTG
>NW_024420586.1:23688054-23704925 GCF_014898765.1 Herpailurus yagouaroundi
CCCCCCCCCCCCCCCCCCCCCCCCCCCCCCCCCCCCCCCCCCCGCGGTGAAATAACAGCGCCGCGGAGGACTGTGAAAGCGCTGGAAGGCGCCTTCGAACTCATTGTCAGAGTCCTGGGGGCTTTCCCTCCGGTCCGAGGGCGGACTGTAGGGAAGGAAGCAGAGCCTCCAATGCCCCTAATCTCAGATCTGTTCATTTCACCCGCTGCGCGGAGCGGGGTTTTGTCCAGTCGTCGAGTTACACGTGGGACCGATTCTCATCTCTTTCGCCGCTCACGTTCGTTCTGTGGCTGTTTTCTCTTTTGTCTGCCCCAGCGGGTAAATCTCTTTAGTGCCTAGTGGTATATTCTGCTGAATTTTGTTACCGAGTGGACTGTTGATTTTGCTTTCCCTCCTCCCTCTTCCAGTTCCCCGAAAGGAATAATGAGAAGCGGACCAGTCTTGGAATGTGTGTTAAGACTGTATGGTGAAAATAACCAGCATAAACCGGGCAGTACTTTACTATTGTTTTCAATGAATGAAAACGCCCTTCTTTTTACTTCGGTCTATAAGCCAGAAATGAGAAAGCTTTGAAATGTCCACTGGTGTTGCACAAAACACACTTAGTCATAAATTTCATAATGTTTCCTCTTTCTACATAGTTCTGCATTTGTGCTTAGTAAATTACTTTGATAGACTTCTCAATTATTTTTCTTTTCCAGAAAAAGATTTTTTAATAAGCGTTACGAACAGTTAACTCCTTGCTTAATGCAACTTATCTTTACCCGTGAATACTTTAAAGTTGGTATTCATGTTATGATTTCAGAGACCTTCCCGCATGGTTTTCAATCGCCAGAATAATTTATTCATGTAAACTCAGTTCTCCAAGTGTCAGCTTTAAGAAACTGGAAGCTTTTTGCAGAATTTTGAGTCGCAGCTCTCTGTCCCATTTTTCACATCCTTCTTAGATTGCATGGTATATTTATTCTCTTATCTATACTTGATAGTATCATTTTATTGCCTAGGAATGGAAGGTGCTGTGATATCACACACAAATATTGCACCTATGATTTAGGGCACCTGGTTAAGTGTTACAATTTCCTGGTTTCTGAGTTGGAGCCCCACATCGGGCTCTGTGCTGACAGTTCAGAGCCTGGAGCCTGCTTCAGATCCTCTCTGTCTCTCTGCCCCTCCCCTGCTCGCACTCTGTCTCTCTCTCCCCAAAATAAATAAACATTAAAAAAATTATACTTGGTGGACAGTTTTTTAAAAGATTCATTTCCTCGGGGCGCCTGGGTGGCGCAGTCGGTTAAGCGTCCGACTTCAGCCAGGTCACGATCTCGCGCTCCGTGAGTTCGAGCCCCGCGTCGGGCTCTGGGCTGATGGCTCAGAGCCTGGAGCCTGTTTCCGATTCTGTGTCTCCCTCTCTCTCTGCCCCTCCCCCATTCATGCTCTGTCTCTCTCTGTCCCAAAAATAAATAAATGTTGAAAAAAATTAAAAAAAAAAAAAATAAAATAAAATAAAAGATTCATTTCCTCAGTCTTACTATTTCTAACAATGCTCTTTAACCTTGAACTGTCTGCTATAGAGAAGCTTGTGTGTTTGATTTTTATTTCAGCTTTTTGTTTTGAAGTCATAGGCTAAAACTAAAGTGCTTTTATTTAGAGTAGTCATGGTTGCCCTTTTGATTCATTCATTACTTCATAATAAATTGTCTTAAAGTTAACCTTTATTAATGTAATGTTCAGGTTAGTTAGAATCTCATGTTAATTATTCTCCTTTTAGATACATGGATGTGTTCTGTGATTTTTTTTTTCTTTTGCTTTTTGGCTAAGTAAGTGCATCGAAAAATACAGTAGTGGACACCAACACCTAAGCTTTCTGCCCCATATGAGCATGTAATAAACTTTCAATTGTAGACACTATTTTGTGATCACAGGGAACATTTTGGGGGAACACTACTAGGTACTGTAATTGTAGAGGTGGAAGACCTATTACTGGATATGTAAAATATCCATGCCTCTGGATATGGGCATAATAAGTTAAAATCTTGATCAAGTCATCTAATCAGAATTTTCTAACTAAATGAGCATTATATTATGAAAACAGTCCAGTTTTAAAATCTGTTGGGGGCACCTGGGTGACTCAGTCCATGAAGCTTCTGACTCGTGATTTCAGCTCAGGTCATGATCTCATGGTTCATGGGTTCAAGCCCTGCATCAGGCTCTGCACTGATAATACAGAGCCTGCTTGAGATCTGTCTCTCTGCCCCTTCCCTGCTTGCTTGCTCTCTCTCTCTCTCTCTCTCTCTCTCAGAATAAATAAACATAAAAAAAATTTACTGGACTTGGGGTGCCTGAGTGGCTCAGTTGGTTGAGCGTCCAACTTCGACTCAGGTCATGATCTCACAGTTCGTGAGTTTGAGCCCTGCATTGGGTTCTCTGCTGTCAGGAGGAACCCACTTCAGATCCTCTGTCCCCCTCTCTCTCTGCACCTCCCCTGCTCATGCTTGCTGTCTCTCTCTCTCTCTCTCTCTCTCTCTCTCTCTCTCAAAAATAAATAAACATTAAAAAAATCTGTTGGACTGTTCGAGAAAGAGAATTACCAGCTTACATTTTGAGACAGTGGAGGTACCACATTTCCCAACATTGCTTTTTTCTTTTTGGGATTTTTCTTTTTCTTTTGGAATTATTAGGAGTTCACTCTACGGTGCCTCATTTATGGTAGCCTACTAAATTTTATATGATTTTAAAGATTTTTTTTCTAGTTCCTTATCTCTCGTGAGGCCAGTTTGGGCTAGTGTACAAATGTTCTGGATTAGTCCAATGATACTTTTACTGAGTTTAGCATGGTCTTGCTTGCTCCTAGAAGACTTTAGTTGTACCTTATAAGGAACAGAATGCGAATACGTCCCAGAGAACATAAGCGAGATAAGTTTTAAAGTTACATCAGACAATTACCATTCAATTATAGATGTAAAAACAAAATGCATTGCCTGAAAAATTTCCTTGCAACGTGGAAAAGTGGTGTCTAAATTTTTCCTTAGGTTGTGTAATCAGAGTATCTTTATTGAGAGGCGCCCTCTGGGTTTTCGGTTTTGACTTGTGTAATTGGGTTGGTCTTAGGGGACTGAAGCTGGGAGAAATTGTCTCAGGATGTTTGGAGACTAGGTGTTGTCATGGCAACTGATTTACTGTAATCAACAGTGTATGAAGCTTATTTTCTATTGCTGCTAACTTTGAAAAAGTAAAAAAGTTACTGTACAATTACTACATTGGCATGAGAAATATTTTCGGATTGTAACATCAGTTTTTTAAATCATTTGGAAAGAGGGGCGCCTGGGTGACCCAGTCGGTTAGGCGGCCGACTTCGGCTCAGGTCATGATCTCGTGGTCTGTGAGTTCGAGCCCCGCATCGGGCTCTGTGCTGACAGCTCAGAGCCTGGAGCCTGTTTCGGATTCTGTGTCTCCCTCTCTCTGACCCTCCCCCGTTCATGCTCTGTCTCTGTCTCAAAAATAAATAAACGTTAAAAAAAATTTTTTTAATCATTTGGAAAGAAATGCTTTTACCCTTGTTATCTGTGTGCTGCCTCTCACAGTTAGACAAATTATTCTATATATATATGTGTATATGTGTGTGTGTGTGTGTGTGTGTGTGTGTGTGTATGCACTCCAACACCAAGGAAGACTCAAAATTCTAAGAATTATCCCTGCCCTTAATGATCAGGCTGGCTTTATTGAGTTAAAATAGGAAATAATTTAAGTATAAACAAAGAAAAGAGGAGTGGTACAGAAAAGAAGTTTTCATTTTCTGGTTATTCATACCAATACTCTCCCTAGATGATAGAAATGAGGATTAGTCCTCTAAACAATGCTGGCCTAAGTATGAAATTTGTGAATTTGAGTATGAGCAACACATCTTGTATCCATTACACTTATCTCATGTTTGGTAGAAATAAAACTAAACAAAAGCCTTCTACCAGGGATTCGAGTAACTGCGTTTTATTTGGTGTCTGTGTCGTGAGCTATCCAATAAAGCAGTCAATTTGTGTATTTCAGGTTCTTTGGCTATAAAATGGGACAGTGATAAAGAATTTTTTACTATTTAATAAGGTAAAGCCCTGGCCTGAGGGGTTAGACAACAGTGGTCACCTCTGAGGATAGAACTCAGACCAGAGATTGCCAGGGAGGAGGGGGATGGGGAGGGGGGGGGGGCAGAACCGGTCTTATTATAAAGCAGATCATAATTCCTAGGGTTGTTCATCAGCAGAAGGAATGGCTTTGTGAGGAACTCATGTGCATATTAATCAAAAGATTCAGACAGTGCCTGGATGGCCACCTACTAGAAAGAAGCGTCTGCATTGAGGAGGGAGCTAGATGCTGTTTTTAGCGTTTTAAGTATGAACAGTGCATATTCTAGGTATCCATTGCTGCATACCGAACCACTCTAAAACTGAAGGGCTTAGAACAATGGCAAGTACTTATTTTGTTCACAACTCTGCAATTTGTGTAGGGCTTAGCAAGGTTGACTCTCCCCTCTGTATGGCATCAGATGCAGCAGCTTGACTGAGGACTGGAAGATCTGCTTTCAAATATAGCTTAATAACAGAGCTGGCTGGCAAGTTGATCTGGCTTTCGACTAGGAGCTCAGCTAGGGCTGAGGGCCAGGGGCCTCTCAGAGTTGCGGCTTCCTTGCAGCGTGATGGCTGGGTTCTAAAGGCAAGTGTCCTAAGAGGGACTGGCAGAAACTGCATGACGTTTTCTTTTCTTTTCTCTTTTCTTTTCTTTTCTTTTCTTTTCTTTCTTGACTCTGAATTCTCTTTATTTTTTTTTAATTTGTATTTTCCTTTTTTTTTTTTAATATAATTTATTGTCAAGCTGGCTAACATACAGCATGTACAGGGTGCTCTTGGTTTCGGGGGTTGATTCCCGTGATTCATCGCTTCTGTACGACACCCAGTGCTCATCCCAACAGGCACCCTCCTCAGTGGCCGTCACCCATTTCCCCTCTCTCCCCTGCCACCCCATCCACCCTCAGTTTGTTCTCTGTATTTAAGAGTCTCTCATGGTTTGTCTCCCTCTCTGTTGGAAACTATTTTTTCCCCCTTCCTTTCCCCCTGCATGGCGTTTTCTAACTAGCCTCTTAAGTGATGTAGCATTACTTCTGCCACATTCTGTTCATGTTCAAGGGGAGGGGACCTCTTGGTGGGAGGAGTGTTAAAGAATTTGTCTACGTGTTTTACAAGACCAGTGCTCTAACCCCTGAGCTATGGAGCCAACCATTGTCTACGTGTTTTAAATCTTTTTTTAAAAATATTTATTTATATTTGAGAGAAAGAGAGCACGCCCGTGAGCAGGCGAGGAGCAGAGGGAGAGGGAGACAGGATCGAAATGGGCTCTGCCTTCACAGCGGGGAGCTGGATTTGGGGCTCAAACTCATGAACTGTGAGATCATGACCTGAGCCAGAGTTGGATGCTTAACCGACTGAACCTCCCAGCCACCCCCGCATGTTTTAAATCTTTTACATGAAGTTGTTGTTACTGCTTTTAAGCGATAACTAGCTTTTTGTTTATTTGTTTTCAAAATAGCTTTATCAGTAATCAGGAAAATTAAAATTAAAATCGCAGCGAGATATCACCTTACACCTGTCAGAATGGCTAAAAGCAGAAACTCCAGAAACACCCAAGTGTTGGCGCGGATGTGGAGAAAAAAGAATCCTCTTGCACTGTTGCTGTTGGTGGGAATGCAAACTGGTGTGGAATACAGTATGGAGGTTCCTCAAAAAGATAAAAAATAGAACTACCCTATGATCCAGTAACCACACTACTTGGTAGTTACCCAAAATATACAAAAACACTAATTTGGAGGGATATATATACCCCTGGGTTTATTGCAGCATTATTTACAATAGCCAAATTATGGAAGCAGCCCAAGTGTCCTTCAGTAGATGAATAGACAAGACGTGGTGTACATATATATCAGCATATTATTCAGCCATAAAAAGAATGAAATCTTGCCATTTGCAGCAACATGGATGGAGCTAGAAAGTATAACGCTAAGCGAAATAAGCCAGTCGAAGAAAGACAGATACCATATGATTTCACCCATGTGTGGAATTAAAAAAACAAAACAAATGAACAAAGGAAGAAAACAGAGAGAGACAAACCAAAAAACAGACTCTTAACTATAAAGAACAAACAGATGGTTATCAGAGGGGAGGGGAGTGGGGGTATGGGTGAAATAGGTAAAGGGGATCAAGAATACACTTATCTTGGGGCGCCTGGGTGGCTCAGTCAGTTATACGTCTGACTTTGGCTCAGGTCATGATCTCATGGTTTGTGAGTTCGAGCCCCGCATTGGGCTCTGTGCTGACAGCTCAGAGCCTGGAGCCTGCTTTGGATTCTGTGTCTCCCTCTCTCTCTCTCTCTCTGCCCCTCCCCTGCTCATGCTCTGTCCCTTTTTCTCTCAAAAATAAATAAACATTTAAAAAAAAATTTTAAAGTACACGTATCTTGATGAACACTGAGTAATATACGGAGCTGTTGAATCACTATACTGTACTCCTGAAATTAATACAACACTGTATGTTAACTATACTGGAATTAAAATTAAAAAAAAAATTAAAAATGTGTTTAGTCCTGAAAAGGACTAGTAATAAATGTCTAAATTTTCTAAAATTTTTATAATAAGCACACCTTATTTTTTTTTTTTGAGGGAGAGAGAGAGAGCACACGCGTGTGTGCGAGAGCACCCATGAGAGAGGGGCAGAGGGAAAGGGAGAAAGAGAATCCTAAGCAGGCTCCAAACCCAGTGCAAGCCCTACATGGAGCTCGATCACAAGACCATGAGATCATGATCCGAGCCAAAATCAAGAATTGGTCGCTTAACTGACTGAGCCACCCAGGCACCCCAGGCACACCTTATTTCTATAATCAGATATATATGCAATGTCTATAAATAGAAATATTAATAAAAATGTGATCTCTGGGACCAAATATATAATTAATGGATACCTTGAAAGACTAATATAGATTTCTACTTGACTATTGATTATAATTCTGTTCAAATCTATACAAACATAAAACCAGGCATAAATCCCTTATGGTTATACCATTCTAAAATGATAAAATAAAAAGAAAAATTTTAAGCACATGTAAGTATAAAGCTAATTAAATTAAAAAAACAACTTTAATATTAAAAAGTAACTTTAATGAGATAGAATTCATCTACCATACAACTTACTTGAATTGTACAGTTCAATAGTTTTAATAACTTCACAGGGTTATGGTACCATTGCTATGATCTAATTCTAGAACACATTCATCTCCCACAAGATATCTATACCTATTAGTAGTTATTCCCACTTCTCCCTGCCCCCCCCCCCGCCGGAAACCACAATTTTACTTTCTATCTCTATAGATTTGCCAAATAACGCAGTATTTAGTCTTTTGTTACTGGCTTCTTTCATTTAGCATGTTTTTGAGATTCACCCATATTGTAGCATGTATCAGTACTTTATTCCTTTTTATTGGTGAATAATATTCCACACAATAGATATTCACTTATAAATTTTATTTGTCCAGGGGCGCCTGGGTGGCTCAGTTGGTTGAGCATCCGACTGCGGCTCAGGTCATGATCTCACAGTTTGTGGGTTCGAGCCCCGCATCAGGCTCTGTGCTGACAGCTTGCTCAGAGCCTGCAGCCTGCTTCAGATTCTGTGTCTCCTTCTCTCTCTCTGCCCCTCCCCTGCTCATGCTCTGTCTCTCTGTCTCTCAAAAATAAATAAATGTTAAAAAATTTTCAATAAAATGAAATAAATTTTATTTGTCCAGTTTATGTATCCATTCATCAGCTGATGGACGTTTGGGTTGTTTTCACTTTTGGGCCATTACAAATAATGCCGCTGTGAATATTCATGTACAAGTTTTTGTGTGGACATATATTTTTATTTCTCTTGGGGTCATCCCTAGGAGTGGAATTCCTGAGTCATATAGTAAACACAGAAGTTTACTGTATGTTTTTAACTTTTTGTGTTAACTGTGTTTAACTTTTTGAAGCTCTGCCAAGCTTTTTAAAAGTATACCATTTTATTTTATTTTTCATGTTTATTTTTGAGAGATAGAGAGACAGAGCATGAGTGAGGGGGAGGGGCAGAGAGAGAGGGAGACACAGAATCCGAAGCAGGCTCCAGGCTCTGAGCTGTCAGCACAGAGCCAGATGTGGGGCTCGAACCCACAAATCATGAGATTGTGACCTGAGCCGAAGTCCGACACTCAACCGACTGAGCCACCCAGGCACCCCGCACCATTTTCTATTTCTGCCAGCAGTATATGAGGGTTCTAATTTCTTCACTCACATAAAATTTTGATAAAGAGGAAAAGCACAAGGAGTGAAAAATGCATGGGACTGGGTTTTTAATTTGCATTCTACACACCAATATACCTCCTTGGTAGAGGCATTTAGCTTTTCCAGCTCTCAATTTCCTAGGATCCCTTCCAGTTGTCTGATTCTTTGAGCATCTCTGGAGAGGAGAGGTAAGCATTGCTAGAAGCATTCAGGCAAATCTGGGTGAACAAAGCCAATGTGATAGGCTGTAAGATTAAATTAGGTGATATGGAAAATCCTTTTCTTTCTTTAATTTTTTTTACTTACTTTGAAAGAGAGAGCGCTGAGAGTATGAATGGGCGAGGGGCAGAGAGAGAGGGAGAGAATCCCAAGCAGGCTCTGCACTGTCAGCGCGGAGCCTGACGCAGGGCTCAATCTCACGACCATGAGACCATCACCTGAGCCGCAATCAAGAGTTGGACGCTCAACCAACGGAGCCACCCAGGTGCCCCTTCTCTTTTTCCTTAAAGTTTTTTTTATTTATTTCATAATCTCTACACCCCACGTGGGGCTCGAACTTGTGACCCTGAGATCAAGAGCCGCATGCTTTTCCAACTGAGCCAGCCAGGCACCCCAGAAAATCCTTTTCAATCCTAAAATTTCATAATTCTATTTTGTGGTTATATGTTTAGCAACATGGTGAGCTAATATAAATATAATGCTTCACCTTTGTCTTCATTGTACTTAAGATCAAAGTACTGGTATTTATTATTTCTATAATTACATGGCACTACCATTTTCATTTAGGAAATAACCTTTCAGCTGTATAGCTATGTAGTCCTGAAATTGATTTAACAATGTTTAAATTTTAAGTAATTTTAGTTTAATTGAAGTGTAATTTACATACAGTAAAATTTACCCTTTTGAAGTGTACAGTTCTGAGTTTTGGCAAATGAATACAGTCACATAACTGATCACTACAGTGGAGATATAGTACAGTTACATCAACCCCCCAAATTTCCTCATGCTCCTTTGCAGTCAAGTCTGCCCCTAGCCTCTGATCAGTTTTTTATCCCTATAGTTTTGTCTTTTTGAGAATGTCGTATAAATAGAATCCGACAGTAACCTTTTGAGTCTGCCTTCTTTCACTTAGCATGATACATTTATTTATTTTTTTTTATTAAAATTTTTTTTAACGTTTATTTAGTTTTGAGACAGAAACAGAGCATGAACGGGGGAGGGGCAGAGAGAGAGAGGGAATTACAGAATCCAAAGCAGGCTCCAGGCTCTGAGCTGTCAGCACAGAGCCCAACGCGGGGCTCGAACTCACGGACCGCGTGATCATGACCTGAGCCGAAGTCGGACACTTAACCGACGGAGCCACCCAGGCGCCCCAGCATGATGCGTTTAAAGTTCATCCATGTTGTTGCGTGTATCAGGAGTTCCTTTTTATTGTTGAGTAGTATTCCATTATTTGGGTGTACCATGTTTGTTTATCCATTCCCCAGTCAAGGAACATTTGGGTTGTTTTCAGTTTGGATAATTATGAATAAATCTATTATAAACATTTGCAGACAGGTTTTTGAGTGAACATAATTTTTCATTTCCTTTGGGTGAATATTTAGGAGTGGGATTACTGACTCATATGGAAATTGTATATTAAACTTCATAAGAAACTGCCAAACTGTTTTTCCAAAGTGGCTGTGCCAGTTTGCATTCTTACGGGCAATGTATGAGGCATCCAGTTGCTATGCCACCAGCACTTGTTATGTTCAGTTTTTCTTTTTTTTTTTTAATCTAATTTTAGCCATTCTAATAGGCATGCATTGGTGTTTCATTGTGGTTTAATTTGCATATCCTTGATGAGTAATGATGTTGAGCATTTTTCCATGTACTTATTTGCTGTCCATGTATTCTTGCTGAAGCGTTTATTAAAATCTTTTGCCCATTTTTTAAAATGTTTGTTTGTTTGTTTATTTATTTATTTATTTATTTATTTATTTATTTATTTAGAGGCAGCAAGCATGAGCAGGGGAAGGGCAGAGAGAGAGGGAGACAGAGAATCCCAGCCCGTCTCTTCACTGTCAGCACGGACCCCAACTCGCGACTCTATCTCACGAACCGTGAGATCATGACCTGAACTGAAATAAAGAGTTGGATGACCAACCGACTGAGCCACTCAAGCGCCCCTTTGGCCCATTTTTTACAGGATTGTTTTCTTAATTGTGTTTCGAGACTTTTTTTTATATAACTTGGATACAAGTCCCTTGTCATATGGTGTGTTTTACAGATTTTTTTTCCCCGCAATTAGTGATTTGTCTGCTCTTTACGGTGTCTTTTGAAGAACAGAAATTTTCTATTTTGATAAAAGTCCCAATTTTTAATTTTTTCTTTTACGGATTTGTGTTTTTGGTTTCACATCTAGAAAATGTTTGCCTAACCAGGATTACAAAGATTTTTTTTCCCCTCTGTTTTATTCTAGAAGTTGTAGGGTTTTTGGTGTTACAGTTAGGTTCTATGATCTATTTTGAGTTGTTTTATATGGTGCAAGATAAGGGAATTCTTTTACTTTTTTTACATATAGATTTCCAATTGTTCTGGCACTGTTTGTTGAAAAGACTATGCTTTATTGAATTGCCTTTGCACCTTTGTCAATGTATACACAAGTCTATTTTTGAACTCTCTATTCTGTTCCATTGGTTTATGTGCCTAGTAAACATTGGTTTCTGTTTGAATCTGGTTAACTATGAAGAAGCAGCCAAGAGAATGTTTTAGGAGCCAGATTGCCTGGGTCTCAGACTCAGCTCAAGCACTTACTAACTGTGTGAATTTGGGTAAGTTATTTAGACTCTCGGTGCCTAAATTTTCTCATCTGTAAAACAGAGATAATAGTACACAACCCTCATAGGGGTTTTTATGAGTTTTGAGTGAATGACCGTGAAGCACTGAGCATGGTGACTTGTTCCTGTACGTAGCTTCTTATACTCCTGAGCCTTATTTTGGACTTCTGTGCAGATGGGCTTTCCACTAAAATTAACAGATTCCAGGGCGCCTGGGGGACTGAGTTGGTTGAGCGTCCGACTCTTGGTGTTGGCTCAGGTCGTGATCTCACAGTTCATGGTTTGGAGCCCCGTGTCGGGCTCCATACCGACAGCACGGGGCCCCCTTGGGATTCTCTCTCCCTCTCTCTGCCCCTCCCCTGCTCATGCTCATTTGCTTGTGCTCTCTCTCTAAATAAATAAATAAATAAACTTAAATAAAAATTACATTAACACATTCCATTATTTCATCTCAGATTATCATTATGGAAATTTAACTGCAGAGATGAATTTTAATGGAAAATTTCATTGCTGCTCAGTAAGAAAAAATAAGATGTTCACTTTTGTTTTCTGTTAGGAAAATAATGCTTAACTTAGTTTAGTAGCTGTATCGGGTGAACTCCAACTGTTGAAATAGTTTCTTTGATTTCAAAAGTATATCCACTACCTTTTGTGGATTATAGTAGGAAATACAGCCCAAACTACGCTCACTTCATAAGTGGCTCTTGTGAACAGGTAGCTTGAAATATGACGTTTCCATGTTTGTTTTTTTTAGGCACTTTATTTGAAAACTAGTAACTTGCAAAATTCCTGTGGTACTAAGCTTCAGGTTATTTATGATTACTTTTTGTTTTGAAGAACTTCCAAGATTTGTTGAGGAAGTATCCTAAGTTTCTCCTTCGTGGACCATATTGACAATCTGAATAATTTTATACTATACAACTCTTTAGCTAGAGGGTTAGTTTCTCCCCGTAACTATGAGAACTGAGGTATCCAGATAAAGTACTTAGACAAATAGTAAATTACATTTAACTCCTCAGCATTGACATTTGTTATGGACTAAATATCCGTGTCCCTTCAAAATTCATGTGTTGAAGCCCTAACTCCCATTGTGGCTGTGTTTGGAGATGGGGCCTCAAAGGAAGTAATTAAAGGTTAAACGGGATCATAAAGGTAGGGCCCTGATCTGATAGGATTAGGTTCCTTATAAATAGAAGAGACCTCAGAGAACTTGTTGCGTACTCACTCGGGAAGGCCATGCGAGGATATAGTGAGAAGGCAGACGTCGTCTGCAAGCCAGGGAGAGAGGTCTCACCAGAAACCAACCAACTGTGATGGCACCTTAATCTTGGACTTCCCAGCCTCTAGAACTGTGAGACATAAATTTCTGTTGTTTAAGCCACCTGATCTGTTATTTTGTTATGGCAACCAGTCTCAGTCTCCTCAGGCTGCCATCACAAAATAGCATGGGCTAGGTAGCTTTAAAGAGACATTTATGTCTTAGATGGTTCTGGAGACTGGAAGTCCAAGATCAAGGTGCCGGCAGATCAGGTGTCTGGTGTCACAGGTCAGTATTGCTGGACATGAGTTAAAGCGTCAAAACCAGATTTTATTCAGTAACTACTGGCAGTGGGGGACAGAGCTGAGCTCCTTTCCAATTTGTGCGGAAGTGATTTCAGCGATTTTATTAGGAAAATGAGGGAGCAGGGAGAGCAGGGGCTTCGTAGAGTCAGAGAAGTGAAAATTGCAAAGTTGGTCAGTGTGAATGTGATTAGACGAGCTGTGTTCATTAACTCAGTTATCAAAGTGTGGATTCTATCCTCCCACAGAGACTGGTAGACAGAGGCCCTATCCTTCCTGACATTTATATTTCAAAGGAGTAGCTGTCAGGTCCTTGAGAAAGAGATTTCTGAATTTTAAGACTTACATACTCACAGCGGTGAGTTCTTTTTAGTAAATGCTGTAAGAAAGGGAGGTCAGGGGCCCATTATCAGGTATTGGCTAGAACAAACAGTAAATTTTCCTGGCAGAAACATTTTCCAGGCAGGAATTATAATGGGGGGGGGGTTGAAGGGTCCTTCTAGAGACAGGGCTTTGTGCTGCTAGAAGCCATGCTTGAGTTTGGTCAAGTCTCTTATTCCAGGGATTGGGCCAGAGTTGTAGTGTGCCAGAAGTTTCCCGGTTCTCACTAGTGAGGGCCTGCGTCCTGGCTCCTATTCAGTTACCTTCTTGCTATGTACTCATGGCCTTTCCTCTAGTGTGTACACAAGGAGAGAGGGAGAGAGAGGGAAGATCTTTTCTTTTCCCTTCTTCCTTCCTTCTTTCCTTCTAAGAGCACTAAATCCCATCATGAGGCCCTGCCCTCAGGACCTCCTCTAAACCTAAAGAGCCCAACTCCAGATACCATCACCTTGGGGGTTAGGGCTTCAACAGATGAGTTTTGAGACGACACAGGTATTCAGTCCTCAGTCCATATGGCTTCCTGCGCAGACTACGATAGCAGCTCAATCATTTCAAAGTTAAGAGTGGATGTTGTTTGTGCATTTGCAACAAGTCTTAACTACAACTACTGATATTGTACTAATTATAACTAACGTAGTTGAAATTTCTCCGTTAAATACCGTGCATCTTATGTATCACTTGCATGCAAAACACATTAGCTAAATTCCTTTAAGTCATAGGTATTAACTGTTCTGTTTTGTTATTTTTATCCAAACACTGGTTTGTTACATACTTAATTCTTAGATAAACGTGCTTGCAAATGTTTGAACTTGCTATCCATATCTCAGACAAAGATAACTTGGCCAGAACCTTGAACCCCAAATTAATTCCCCAGGAAAATACACGCAGAGTGTCACATCAAAGTTTTAAGGAGTTTCTGGTACAGTGAGATAAGCCATAAACCGATAAACTGAAGCTTGAAGATTCCACTTGCCCATTGAACTTGAGGCCTCGGTAGAGCCAGGCCAACTCCTGGGCTCCTTTTCCCATACTCATGGCTTTCTTGCTCTTCTCACTCCCCACTGTGGGAGGTGGATCAGTGCCAAGGTGACAGGCTGAAGAAGACCAGAGAATTGTTTTATACCCTCCTTAAAGCCTAAAGCAGAACTGGCTGAAACCACTCTTGCATGTTCCTTTTTTCCACTTTAAGGCCTGGGCTAGATCCAGATCCTGGTAGCCTGCGCCATGACCACATTCCCATTCCCATTCCTGTCTTCCAAGCGGAAGGTAGCCTCACCTTCCTTTTACCCCAGGTATGGGAGGGAAGAGAATGTAAAAAGGAGAAACCCAGGACTGATATTAGGAGTGCCTCTGCCTGGCTTCGTGTATAATTATCTTCCTACTCAAGTTGGCCAACTTGAACCGTGACCTAACTAAATGCCCCTAAGAATATCATTTTTGTTCTTGATCCCTATCAGGGTCTCTCTTCTTTGGAGATAGACTGGAGAATGGGGTGTGAAGTGTATGATTATCAAACTTAGTTACCCTTCACGTTTGTTTATTAAAGAGAAACCTAGGGGCTGCCTCCCTCAGGTTACACTCCGAGGTAACAAAGATTAAGTAGTTTAAATGGATTCAGCAAGGATGTGTGGAGCGCCTCTGTGGTGCCAGGCACTGTGCTAGGTACGGGGGAAAACAAGGGGGAGCAAAACAGATAATCCCTTCCCTCATGGAGCTTATGTCGTAATAGAGGACCAGTAGAATACAGATAATAAATATAATTCACACATAGTGCCTTAAAAGGAAGCTAAGTGCTTCGGAGAAAAATAAAGAAGGGTAAAGAGGTAGTATTGGAGGTGGTGTTTCAGTTTTAAATAGATTGGTTATTGGATTCCAGCCCAAAGATCACTGCACAGGAAGGGACAGAGACTGGTATTTAATGTAATGTAGATACTCCTAAAAGGGAGAGCAGGCTTCTGGTCGAGGAAACTGGAAAGCTTCACAGAAAAAGTTTGACAGGTGGACAAGCAGACCTAGGAGAAGGCTGTCTGGGCAAAGGAGAATCAGAGGACATAGACAAGTCACAGAAAGTGACTGCAGATCTACTGAGGAAGAAAGGTCCCATAGGAGAGCAATAAGAATTAGGAGTAAAATGTAAGTTGTTATTACAGAGTAGTGACTTACATTGAAAGATCTTCCAATATTGAACCATTTTCACGCAACTCGGGATGAATCCAGCTTGGTTGTGGCGCTTCCTCTTTTTATGGGATTGATTTAATTGGCAGTTGTCCCCACCTCCACCCCCCGGGGGGGCGCCGGCGGGCGCAATCTATAGGCATGAGTGAAATGAACCTAAATTTTCTTCTTTTGCTGTGTCTTTGTTTTTCTTCTTAGGATCTCACTGGGAAGGCTAGTAGCACGAGTTAGGACTGTTCCTTTGTTTTCTATTGCCTTTTAAGGTTTGCATAAACCTGGGATAAATAAAATCTGAATCTGCTTATAAAACCATCTCAGGGCCTGGTGTTTTCTTTGTGGGAACACTTAGCTAGCCCACTGCTTCTATTTCTGTAGTAGTAATAGCATTTTATTTAGGCTTTTAACTTCTTCTGGAGTCAGTTGTGATAAGTTATTTTTCAAGAGATGTGTTCATTTCATAGACAAAATTTCTTAAAGCTTGTTGGTATATAGTTGTTGATGCTGTTCTCTTTTTAACCTCTACTTTATTTAGGGTGATATCCCCCTTTTCATTCATACTATTTGTGTTTTGTTTTTATTTCCTTGATCATTCTTTCCAGAAGTTTGCCTATTTTTTTCCTTTTTTTTCCGCCCACCCCCCCCCCACCAAAACATATTTTTGGCTTTGCTGATGTTTTCTATTACATATTTAATACCTCAATCATTAACCTCTGATATTATTTTTTATCTTTTTTTTTCTTCTACTTTCTGTAAGTTTATTGTGTATTGTCTAATTTCTTAAGAAGGACATTTAACTGCTTAATTTTGAGTGTTTTTACTATAGCTATTTAAGGTTATAGCTTTCTGTCAAAGCACCATTTTTGCTGCATCCCAAATGTGGTGTCTTAACATTTAATTCTGAGTATTTTTAGATTTGATTATGATTTCTTCTTTAACCCATGGTTTATTTAGCAGTATGCTTTTTAAATTTTCAAGTAGGCGTCTATTCATGTTTTCTGCCCAAAGCATGAATAGACACTTCTCTAAAGAAGACATCCAGATGGCCAACAGGCACATGAAAAGATGTTCAACGTCGCTCCTCATCAGGGAAATACAAATCAAAACCACACTCAGATACCACCTCACGCCCGTCAGAGTGGCCAAAATGAACAAATCAGGAGACTATAGGTGCTGGCGAGGATGTGGAGAAACGGGAACCCTCTTGCACTGTTGGTGGGAATGCAAACTGGTGCAGCCGCTCTGGAAAACAGTGTGGAGGTTCCTCACAAAATTAAAAATAGACCTACCCTATGACCCAGCAGTAGCACTGCTAGGAATTTACCCAAGGGATACAGGAATGCTGATGCATAGGGGCACTTGTACCCCAATGTTTATAGCAGCACTCTCAACAATAGCCAAATTGTGGAAAGAGCCTAAATGTCCATCAACTGATGAATGGATAAAGAAATTGTGGTTTATATACACAATGGAATACTACGTGGCAATGAGAAAGGATGAAATCTGGCCTTTTGTAGCAACGTGGATGGAACAGGAGAGTGTTATGCTCAGTGAAATAAGTCATACAGAGAAAGATACCATATGTTTTCCCTCTTATGTGGATCCTGAGAAAC
>NW_024420586.1:23709925-23771287 GCF_014898765.1 Herpailurus yagouaroundi
TTTTTTTTAATTGTTTTATGTTTATTTCTGAGAGAGAGACAGAGCATGAGTGGGGGAGGGGCAGAGAGCGAGAGGAAGACTCAGAATCAGAAGCAGGCTCCAGGCTCTGAGCTGTCAGCACAGAGCCCGACATAGGGCTCGAACTCACAAACTGTGAAGTCATGACCTGAGCTGAAGGCGGTCACTCAACTGACTGAGCCACCCAGGCGCCCCAGTAGGCAAGAATTTTTAAAATTATTTTTTGTTATTAACTTTTTAAGTTTATTTATTTATTTTGAGAGAGCAGGGGAGGGACAGAGAGAGAGGGAGAGGGAGAGAATCCCAAGCAAGCTCCTCACTGTAAGCACAGAGCCCAATGTGGGGCTTGAACCCAGTACTGTGGGATCATGACCTGAGCTGAAGTCAAGAGTCAGATGCTCGACCGACTGAGCCACCCAGGCACCCCTTGTTATTAACTTTTAACTTAATTACATGTTGGTCCCATGTCATAGTCTGTAAGTTATCTATTATTTAAAATTTATTTAGGCTTTATGATCTAGTACATGATTTATTTAAAAAGCATTCTTATGTCCTTAAGAAAACTGTGAGTGTACTGTATTTATTGGATGCAGAACCCAGGCTTATTCTCATGGTATGGTTCAGATCTTATATATTATTGTTGATTTCATTTTTTTGGTCTGCTTGACTAATCAGTAGTTGAGAGAAGCAGCATTATTGAGGAGGGCACTTGGAATGAGCACTGGGTTGTTGTATGTAAGCAATGAATCATGGGAATCTACTCCCAGAGCCAAGAGCACACTGTATACACTGTATGTTTTACATATAAATTATATTTTATTTTTTTTTAATTTTAATGTTTTTATTTATTTTTGAGACAGAGAAAGAGCACGAGCAGGGGAGGGGCAGAGAGAGAGGGAGACACCGAATCCTAAGCAGGCTCCAGGCTCTGAGCTGTCAGCACAGAGCCTGACATGGGGCTCAAACTCACAGACTGTGAGATCATGACCTGAGCTTAAGTCAGACGCTTAACCGACTGAGCCACCCAGGCACCCCAATAAATTATATTTTTAAAAAATAAATAAAATAAAAGCCAGGAAACTGAAGGGGAAAAAAGACACTCCTTAGATTTTAATCTGCCAATTATGAGGGTTTGGAGAAGTCCTGGGCAATTGTCATAGTTAGTTCCTACCTATTTTTTTATTATTTATTTTGAGAAGGGAAGAGAGAGGGAGAGAGAGAGAGAGAGCATGCGTGAGCGAGAGCGAGTGCCAGCATGCATGAGCCAGGGAGGGGCAGAGGGAGAGGGAGAATCCCAAGCAGGCTCCACACTGTCAGCACAGAGCCTGACTCGCTCAAACCCATGAACTGTGAGATCACGACCTGAGCCAAAATCAAGAGTCAGATGCTTAACTGAGTGAGCCACCCGGGTGCCCCCCACCCCCACCTATTTTTTCCCAGCTCTTCACCAGCACAGGGTTTCTGCCCTGCCCTAAATTCACTCTGCCCTGCCCTGAAGTCTGAGTCCCAGCAAGTGTGGGAGAAATACTGTTGTCTCAAGATTTAGGGGAGGAAGAAGCAAGAGCAGAAACCCTAGAGGTTCCTTTTCTATTTTATCCTCCCACACTGTACCACAGGGATTTCTCCTAGTTTCCCTTTTTCTTGGTGTTTTCCTTACTCAGTCCCTTTGGGGTTGATCTTGGGCAATAGGGGAGCCAGAAGCTATGCTAGTTGGGTTTCTTGGTAGAGACCAAACTGTGGAGTATTGCACCTTGATATACGTGCGTCACCTGTAACGTCCTAGAAATAGAACTGCTTGAACACTTCTTTCCACATTAAACCTGTGTTGCCTCTATATTTTTTCTTTTCTTTCTCTCTCTCTGTTTTTTGTTTGTTTGTTTGTTTGTTTGTTTGTTTGTTTTGTGTGTGTATGACACTACCAACATCCAAGCACATAAACCAGAGCAATGTTTTTTCAAACCTAGAGGTGGGATAATAGAAAACGTTCGGGGTTTACCCCAAAATTAGGGTAAATATTATTTGTGAAGCTTTTACTTCCTCGGTATGTGTACATGCACAAATACTCACAAGTATGTGTGCTGGGCTGTGCTGAAGAATCTACTAACGTGGATTATAGTCGGAAAAGTCGAAAATCACCGACTAGAGAACTAGGCATCATTTTGGACCCGTCCCTCTGCCTTCCCTCCTACAGCCATTGAATTACCAAGTCGGTCGATTCTACTTCCTCAATAGTTCTCAAATGTATCCCGTCTTCCTCTTCCCTCCCAACCACCACTCTGCTTCCAGCACTTTCTGGACGACTGCAACAATCTTCAGATCCGTGCTCCGCCTCCTTATTCCGATCAGAGTCATCTTTCCGAAATGCACATTTTCCTTACGTAAATCCTCCTGTGGCACCCTGTTGCCCACAGATGACTTCCAGGCTTTATAACATGGCCCCTGCCTACCTCTCTAGCTTCATCTGCTAGCCTTCTAGTATCACAGCTAAACACCAAACCGCTTTCGGTTTTCCTCACGTTCTCTGATGAGTTTTATTTTGTTCATTCTTTCACTTTTGCCTGGTGTGGGAAGGGAGGGTCCTTTACTCCCACCCCTTTTGTGGGGGTGAACTCCAGCTCGTGTACTCTGACTTCGTATGTGAAGTCTTACACCCCTACATCCCCCACCCCTGGAGTCCCTCCTCTATGTTTCCAGAATATTCTAGGCATCGTGCATTGCACAGCCAAGTTGTTTTTAAATCATCTGTTTAGGTGAGTGTTTACTTTTTTTTTTTTATGGGAAGTAACTAAACATCATACTCATGTTAGTGCCTAAAAGAATATCTAGCTCATTTTGGGTGTTGGTCAGATGTTGGCTGAATGACTGAAGATCTGGAAAGTTCAAGCACCTTTTCCAAATCATGTTGCTTATAGGTGACAGAATTAAGACTGGGAAACAAAGGGCCTCTTTTATTGTTTCATGCTACAGACGAGTACTCCTTCTAGTACGTAATGTAAAACTGAAAAAGTACATTTATTGTGCAATACCGAATAAATCACTTTAAGCTAGTTTGGTAACAATCAAGATGATTAAGTTAACCTTTGTGAATAATCCAATTTTTGCCTACTGTAAGGGAGTCTATTTCTGGCACATGAACAGTTTTGGCGTGAAATCTAATATTTGCAAAGAGGTAAAATAGTGCAAGTAGACTCAAAAGTAATTTGGAAAAATCAAAGTGACCTTTTTGTGACTCTATTTTGAGCGGTCAGTTAGAACTTTAAAATATGTAATGTGACGGATTCCAGGCATACTGTTTAAAACGTGATGTGAGCTTTAGTTTAGAATATGTAAAAGATGGGAATGGTGGCATTTGAAGAATTACACTGTAGGAAAAGCTCAAGATATGTTTGAATCACATTTACAGATGCAAGTTATGACATAGAGTGATTCTTGTGCCTTCTTCCAGTTTCTGTAGCGTATTGCAGAAATCAGTCGGGGTTTAGAAACTAAGACCCATCCATCAGTTTATTGAAGGATAGAGAAATATATTTCAATCTGGGCCTATCTCCAATTTCAGAAGTTTTTAGAGAAGCAGAAGCTGTTTCAAATTTCCACTTGTGGAATTTGAGAAGCAAAAACAAATGAATAAAGAAAAAAAAAAGAGACCAACAGAAACCCAGCCTCTTAAATATGGAGGACAAACTGGAAGCTGCCAGAGGGGAGGTGGGGGGGGGGTGATGGGTGAAATAGATAAAGGGGATGAAGAGCACATTTATCCTGATATAATGTATAGAATTGTTGAATCATATTGTACACCTGAAACTAATATGATGCTATGTGTTAACTATACTTGAATTAAAAAAATAAAAACCAAAAAAGTGAAGCATCAGAAACAGAAAAAGGGTCAGAGCTGAAATATCCCTTAATAACATCCAAAGTGCTGTGTGTAGGAGGATTTCCCCAATCGTTTCCAAAAGGTATTGTTACAGTTAGTATGTTGAAACAGGATCCAAACGGTGTCCCCACATTGGTTGGCTGATGTGTCCTTGAATCTTCCTTTATCACGGTCTCCTCTCCCTTCTGCCCCCCCCATTCCTTTTATTTATTGAAAAAAATAATTTGCGCTCTTCATTTTCTTACTATGTTGCAAAGTCGGGGAGAGTAGGAACTTAAGATTTTAGCACTTAAGAATTGTGCCTGGGATCCAGTAGACACTTGACTATCGGACTATACTCTATCGGACTATTATTTGTCTGATGCTATTGATAATACTCAAGGCCTGTGTTTTGTCCCTGCAGGTTGATCCAAAAGACTACATGTTCAGCGGACTGAAGGATGAAACAGTAGGTCGCTTGCCTGGCCAAGTGGCAGGACAACAGTTCCTCATTCAGGACTGTGAGAACTGTAACATCTATATTTTTGATCACTCGGCTACAATCACTATCGATGACTGTGCTAACTGCGTGATTTTCCTGGGACCTGTGAAAGGCAGCGTGTTTTTCCGGAATTGCAGAGATTGCAAATGCACGTTAGCCTGCCAGCAGTTCCGTGTGAGGGACTGTAGGAAGCTGGAAGTCTTTCTGTGCTGTGCCACTCAGCCCATCATTGAGTCTTCCACAAACATCAGGTTTGGCTGTTTCCAGTGGTACTACCCTGAGCTAGCGTTCCAGTTCAAAGACGCAGGGCTAAGTATCTTCAACAACACCTGGAGCAACATTCATGACTTCACGCCTGTGTCAGGAGAACTCAACTGGAGCCTTCTTCCAGAAGGTGCCGTGGTTCAAGACCATGTTCCTCTCCCTGCCACCGAAGAGCTCAAAGCTGTCCGCATTTCCACAGAAGCCAACAGAAGTATCGTTCCAGTGTCTCGAGGTCAGAGGCCGAAGAGCAGTGATGAATCCTGCTTGGTGGTATTATTTGCTGGCGATTATACAATCGCAAATGCCAGAAAACTAATTGATGAGGTAAGGAGAGAGACCAGAGAAACAGACACACACCTAGGTAGAAGCACACCACTTTCTGGAGAACTTTCTTTTCAAATTGGCTGGTAGAAATACAGGCAGTCCTTGGGGCACCTGAGTGGCTCAGTCAGTTGGGTGTCCGACTTCGGCTCAGGAACTCGAACTTCGGGAGTTTGAGCCCCGCATCGGGCTCGCTGCTGTCAGCGCAGAGCCCGCTTCAGATCCTCTCTCTCCCTCTCTCTGCCCTGCCTCCACTTACTTGCCCTCAAAAATAGATAAAACGTTTAAAAAAAGAGAAATACAGGCAGCTCTTAAGTTATAGTCCTCTGGGCCTCAAAATACTTTCCCAAAGAAACTTTTAAAAATACAGTCCACGGGGCGCCTGGGTGGCGCAGTCGGTTAAGCGTCCGACTTCAGCCACCCAGGTCATGATCTCACGGTCCGTGAGTTCGAGCCCCGTGTCAGGCTCTGGGCTGATGGCTCAGAGCCTGGAGCCTGTTTCTGATTCTGTGTCTCCCTCTCTCTCTGCCCCTCCCCCATTCATGCTCTGTCTCTCTCTGTCCCAAAAAATAAATAAACGTTGAAAAAAAAATTTTTTTTTTTAAAATAAAAATACAGTCCAATTTAGCAAGCATTTATTAAGCACTTAACTGTGTGAAGAGTTACTCTGTTACCGTATTTCATTGATTATAGGATGCACATTTGTTTTCCACGTTTTTGCTTGTCTGAAATGCATCTTGCAATCGACAGCAACTTAAAGCTGATGAAATATGGCATGTGCCGGAGATGGAGATACATAGGCGAAATTCTCTGCCCCCAGAGAACTTCCATTCTTTATAATAAATGATTGCCGTGGAAGCTTACAAAGGTAGTACTGCAGAGTAAAGCCTGGCCTCATTTATTAGGAGTTTGGCTAGGGAAGGTAGGAAAGACATTTCAGCGTACAGCTTTTGGCCCCTGACGTGACTGTGGGAACGAGCCCCACACCACTCGCCTTTTCCCTGTTGCTATGTGAAGGGGCAGCTGGTGTGTCAGAACAAGGGTGGGGGCTGGGATAGCAGCTTGTGGGCTCAGGATCAGGGACTTGGTGAATTTGGGACTAGAGAGGAGTTCTATCGGGAGCGGCTCCCACTTGCAGAATACCTGGGGACGGAGAGATGAGGGGCTCCAGGAAGCAGCAGTTCCGGTGTTGGCGGGTGCTCCAGTGGGGAGACAGCAGAAGGCTGTATTAATTATCCAGTAATCAGGTATCCTTCAGAAGGAGTCTTTGAATTTAAAAATCAGACTTCCAGAAATGAAGCAGCGAATGGAAAACTTACCAAGTCTCTTTTTGGTTGGATTTTTAAAAATATTTATTTATTTTTGGGAGAGTGCAAGCGAGGGAGGGGCAGAGAGAGGGGGACAGGGAATCCGAAGCGGGGTCTGCACTGACAGGCTGACAGCAGTGAGCCCGATGTGGGGCTCGAACCCACGAACCGTGAGATCATGACGTGAGCCGAAGTCGGATGCTCAACTGACTGAGCTACCCGGGCACCCCATGGATTTTCTAGAAATTGTAACAGTTCTGTCGAAAGGAACATTATAAGGGAAAAAAGCCCCACCAAAGATGACCTCCTCTCTGTGGCTACACATCCTACAGTGTAGAAAACCCGTGTCTGAAATCCATAAAGCATATCTGAAATCTAGTTTTCAAAACAACAGAAGCCAGGGGCGCCTGGGTGGCGCAGTCGGTTAAGCGTCCGACTTCAGCCAGGTCACGATCTCGCGGTCCGGGAGTTCGAGCCCCGCGTCAGGCTCTGGGCTGATGGCTCAGAGCCTGGAACCTGTTTCCGATTCTGTGTCTCCCTCTCTCTCTGCTCCTCCCCCGTTCATGCTCTGTCTCTCTCTGTCCCAAAAATAAATAAACGTTGAAAAAAAATTAAAAAAAAAAAAAAAAAAAAAAACAGAAGCCAAAGTGCACATTTAAGACTGTGGTATTTTCTTTTTTGTTCATGCCAATCTGATAAAAACATGCTGTGAATCTGGTAAGATATAGAAAAGTACTTCTGGCCTTCGAGCTATCTAGTCACATATGTTAATCCAACATCTGAGAAGTCAGTATTTGCTTTATCCTGTATGGTGATTTTTTTTTTTTAATCTACATACAGTTTGCAGAAGATATCATTATTCAGGTTAAACTCCTTTTTGGTGGGTAACAAGGAGTGGATAGCACACTTATTTTTTAAAAATGCCATCAGAACAAACACCGTCTTTCCTCACGAGTCATCATATGTTCTTTACCTTTTCACTTGCAGTATCTGATGTGTGAAATGACAGTGTCGTGTGCACTTGAAAACAACACGACCAGGAAGAATGATGTTCTTTAGATGTCCTTCTGGATTACAGAAGAGTTTGAAACAAAAACGCAACAACAGCAATAATAATGGCTAACGCTTAGGTAGTGTTCACCATATGCCAGGTATCGTTATAAGGGGTTTAAATGAAGTAACTCACTTGACTTAGAGTAACCTATGAAATAGGTGCCGTTTATTTCCCTTTTTGCAGATAAGGAAAATGAGCCACAGAGAGGGTAGGTACCTGGCAAAAGGCCCCTCAGCCAGGAAACAGCAAGAGCCATGATTTAAATCCAGGCAGCCTGGCTTTGTAGACCACAGTCTCAGCCCTGAAGTCCGATGCTACTCTGCTGCCTCAGCAGTAGAGGAGAGTTGACAGGTGCCTGGTGGAGCAGGAATGTGAAGGAAGTACGGGGAGTCAAGGCAGATACCACCCTTCAGCCTAGAAGGAAAATCCCTGGGACTTTCGGGTTGGACTTACCCTCTCTAATTCCGAAAGCACAGAATTAGGGACTAAAAAGAACAAAACGAAGAAGACACCGAGTACACGTGAAGAGGGTATTAAAACATGCTAAAAGATCACCAATTTACATGTTAAGAGAGAGATTACATATTTATTTTATTTATTTATTTTAATTTTTTAATGTTTATTATTTTGGGGAGAGACAGAGACAGACAGAGAGAGCAAGCAGGGAAGGGTCAGAGAGAGAGGGAGACACAGAATCGGAAGCAGGCTCCAGGCTCTGAGCCGTCAGCACAGAGCCCGACACGGGGCTCGAACTCACAGACCGCAAGATCATGACCTGAGCTGAAGCCGGCCACCCAACCGACCGAACCACCCAGGCACCCCCTTTTTTTAAAAAAAAATTCTTTTCAGTGTTTATTTTTGAGAGAGCGAGAGAGAGACAGAACATGAGCAGGGGAGGGGCAGAGAGAGGGAAAGGGAGAGGGAGGCACAGAATCTGAAGCAGACTCCAGGCTCCAAGCTGCCAGCCCAGAGCCTGACGTGGGGCTCGAACCTGAAAACTGTGAGATCGTGACCTGAACCGAAGTCGGATGCTCAACCGACTGAGCCACCCAGGCCCCCTGAGAGATTACATTTTTTTTTTTTCAATGAAGCTCGAGTTCCCAGGAAAATATGTGTAGGAGCTACTTAATTCTGAGATGAAAAAAACAAGCAAACAACCCTTGAGTCTTTCTCATACCATAACCTAAATACCTTAAGACAGCCTCAACTGGAACTGTGATTGCTGACTCTGGTTGGTTATGTTCAACCCTAGGACCAGCACAGAATTTTGATTCACATTATTTTTATAAATTGAATGTATCCTAAGGGTTTTTTTACTCTAGGAAGTCCAGAGAAGCTGGATGAAGCAGAAAACACATTCCAGAGTGAATCAAGAGAAGTTACTGGGCCTCAATTTTCTCACCTAAAAAGTCAGATTTCTTGCTTCCTCTTGGCTACATCACAGATACGCACAGGACAAACTAATGTAAAAGTGGTCTGAAATGTTGGGAAGTAACGTATTGCATAATTTAAAGTTGGGTAGTTAAGCACTATTTTCAAGTCTTTAAGAGTAGAAGAGTTTCCATGAAAAAGGAGTCTCTGGATATCTGCAGTGAGATATCGAAATAGATCAAGTTTCATAATCCCTTATTTGTTTTTAGGTAACAGTATTTTGAGTTAATCATCTTTTGTCAGTTTATGTGTCTGAGTATGAAATGAGAGGTAGAGGTAGTGAGCTCTCTAGAAAATTAGAAACAGAGGTAGGATTATTCCTGCTATTTTAAGTAACTTTGCAGTCATCACCTGGCAGTGATGCCCATGCACTTTTCTGCTACTTTTTTTATGTATGTTTTTTTTTTTTTTCCTGAGGCAGCATCGAAGGCTCTCCAAAAGGATTTGAGTTTGAATCCAATTTGATGGAATAGTATGGAATAACGTAGGTAGCCATAGGGTGAAATATGATGAGCCATTAAAACTGACTTTATAGTGGAATAGCTGGGAAGTATTCACAGTCAAGTAAGGGAAGATTTGTAGAATATCATATAAGTATCTGAATTATTATTATTATTATTTTTTTTTTTTTGAGATCTCAGTCCGGGAAGTGATATATACTAAAATGTTAGCAGTTGTGGTTATTCTTAGGAAGTGGATTCAGAGCAGGACTTTCTTCTCTTTTTTGCAGTTATATGGGTTTTGCAATGAACAGGGGTCATTTCTGTAATGGGGGGAAAACGAACACTGGGAGGATAAAAGGAAGTATACCTATATGGCAGGGGCATCTTTGAGTGATAGCACCTTGGTTCATATTTGTTTCTATTTTTTATTTTTCAAGTGTTCTGTATTGAGCATACATGTTACTTAAAAATTTTTTTAATGTTTATTTTTGAGAGGGGGGGAGGGGCAGAGACAGAGGGAGACACAGAACCCGAAGCAGGCTCCAGGCTCCGAGCGGTCAGCACAGAGCCGGACGCGGGGCTCAAACCCATGAACCACAAGATCATGACCTGAGCTGAAGTTGGGTGCTTAACCGACTGAGCCACCCAGGTGCCCCCATGCATGCTACTTTTATACTTAAAAATCTAAGAGACTTTGCTAAAAAAAAACTAAGTGGTTGAATTCTGTGCAATTTTTAAAAACTACTTTAATAGTTATTTTAAAAATCAACGTGTACTTGTGGCTTCAGATCCTGTGTCTCCCTCCCTCTCCTTCCTTGCTCACGCTCTGTCTCTCAAAAATGAATAAACGTTAAAAAAAATCAACGTGTACTCCTTGTACAGTATTGTAGCAATGAAGAAGAGTAGAAATAAACTTAAAAACCATCCATAACGTACTCTATCTTGAATAGTCTTTTTAGGAATAATCTTTAATTTATTTAGTCTATAAGCAGATTAACAGGGTTCGAATCACAGTTCTCTTACTTTATAGCTGTGTGACCTTGGGTAAATTTCTTGGCCACTCTGTGCCTTAGTTTCCTCACCTGTACGATGAGGGTAATAATAGCACCTACCACACGAGAGGATTAAATGTGTTACACATATATAAAGTGCATAAAATTGCCTGGCACACAGTAAGTGCTCCATAAATGTAGTCTATTATTATTGTGCTCTACTGTATACATCTGTATCATGCTTTTCAAAATTATTACTTAAGCTCTTCCCCCTTTTGTCGTATGTTATATTTCATGAACTGTGCTATTTCATCATGTGATGAATGCACCCTAGTTTACTTACTTAACCATTCTCACTGGACGTTTGCATGTGTCACCAAACTCCTTACGCACCACACACTGATTCTTAACCAGAAACACCCATCTGGAAAAATCTTGCATATGTGAAAACTTGTTAGAGCAAACGCCCTGAATCAGAGTGCTGATTCAAACAAACATCAGCATGCTGTGTCACGGTTTTATGTCGAAAAATGCTAGAAGAGGAAAATACTGTTTTAATCTCAGAAGTTCATTTTAAAATCCAAACGAAACTTTATTTTCCACAGATGGTTGGTAAAGGATTCTTCCTAGTTCAAACCAAGGAAGTGTCAATGAAAGCTGAAGACGCTCAGAGAGTTTTTGGGGAGAAAGCACCTGACTTCCTTCCTCTGCTGAGTAAAGGTACCTTCTGGATGATTGGTGTACTTGTGTGGTTATCCTCCTGATGCATGATTAGAACTACTCTTGCCCTTAGCATTTCTCTTACATTGCCTTCTTTTTCTTGTTTTTGTTTTTTTTCCTGTTACTATTCACAACTGGCAAAAATGTTGGGGCGCCTGGGTGACCCAGTCGGTTAAGCGTCCAACTTTGGCTCAGGCCATGATCTCGTAGTCCTTCGGTTCAAGCCCCACGTTGGGCTCTGTGCTGACAGCTCAGAACCTGGAGCCTGCTTCGGATTCTGTGTCTCCCCCTCACTCTCTCTCTCTGCCCCTCCCCTGCTCTCACTGTGTGTGTGTCTCTCTCTCAAACATAAACATTAAAAAAAAAAGTCAGAATTTCACATCATTCAAAAATCCCTGTGTAACTAACTAGAAATTAGGCAGTAGGTCTTTTCCCCCTATTCTGTCATGTTAGTACTTGAATGTCACATTTCATTATTATATATTTTGTTATTTCTAATTCTTATTGTATTGAACTACAGTGAGTGACTGTTTTGTTCTCCCGGTACAGAGTTACAAAGCACTTTATAAGGATTCTTTCTGCTTTAGTGTGCTTTGACCCTACTGGAAAGGAAATAAGAAATATAAACAAAATGGTATACTATTTTATGTATTTAATATGATTAACTTTCCATGCATAATTAGGATTGTTTTCCCCAGTGGACAAATGCCACCAATAAAGTTCAGATACTGAAAACATGTCTGCAAACAGAGGAACTGGAATTTGTGTGCCCTCCTGAAGGGTTATATCTGCCTACATGTATTTGAAGGTATACCGATTCTAAAGGACAGAGTTCTGTTTGTCCGTCAGAGCAGGGACATGGTTTGCTCAAGATTCATCAGGCTCTTCTTGACTGGCTGGAGCCAATATGTGTAGTAATATGCCGTGCTGATGGAATATACCCTGAAAAGATGGCATGTCTGCATTTACATGCTTTTTATGTATAAATTGTAATAACCGTGAAACCTATGTGAAAATGTTGGAGGCTTGTTGGGAGAATTTTAATGGCTAATGCTGGGTATGACTCAGCCATTAATACAGTACTTCATACACCTTTGTGGTTACTGTAGCAATATGAAGGATTTGCTCTAACCCAGTGCCTGCATCTACTATAGAGTATATATATCAGAAATTATGACCTGGCTCCTTTTTTTTTTTTTTTAAGTATAATTAACATACAGTGTTATGTTAGTTTCAAGTGTACAGCATAACGATTCAACAATTCTGTATATTTCTCAGTGCTCATCATGATAAGTGTACTCTTAATCTCCTTTATCTATTTCACTCCTTTCCCCACTCCCCCTCCCCTTTGGCAACCACCAGTGTTCTGTATTTAAGAGGCTGGGTTTTTTTTTTTTTTTGTCTTTTTTCTCTTTGTTTTCTTAAATGCCACATATAAGTAAAATCATAGGGTAGTTATCTTTCTCTGGCTGACTTGTTTCACTTAGTATTATACCCTCTAGCTCCATCCATGTTGCAAATGGCAAGATTTCATTCTTTTTATGGTTGAGTAGTATTCCATGTTATATGTGCGTATGTATGCATACACACACACACACACACACACACACACACACACACCACATCTCCTTTATTCATGCATCTATTGATGGACACTTGGGCCGCTTCCATAATTTGGCTATTATAAATAATGTTGCTATAAATAATGTATACATAGAGGTGTATGTATGAATTATAGGGTTTTTGTGTTTTTCGGGTCAACACGCAGAAGCGCAGTTACTGGATCATAGGGAAGTTCTGTTTTTAACTTTTTGAGGAACCTCCATATGGTCTTCCACAGTGGCTATACCAGTTTGCTTTCCACCAACAGTGCCTGAGGGTTCCTTTTTCCCCACATCCTCACCAATGCTTGTTATTTCTTGTGCTTTCGATTTTAGCCATTCTGACAGGTGTAAGGTGATATCTCATTGTGGTTTTAATTTGCATTTTCCTGATGATCAGTGATATTGAGCATCTTTTCATGTGTCTGTTGGTCATCTGTGTGTCCTCTTTGGAAAAATGTCTGTTCAGGTCCTCTGTCCATTTTTAATTGGGTTATTTCACTTTTTGCTGTTGAGTTGCATAGGAACTTTATATATTTTGGATATTAGCCCCTTATCAGATATTCATCTGCAAATATCTCCTCTCATTCAGTAGGCTGCCTTTTTATTTTGTTGCTTTTGTTTTTCTTGCCTGAGGAAACATACCTAGAAAAATGTTTCTATGGCTGATGTCAAAGAAATGACTGCCTATGTCTTCTACTAGTTTTATGGTTTCAGGTCTCACATTTAGGTCTTTAATCCACTGTGAGTTTATTTTTGTGTATGGTGTAAGAAAGTGGTCCAGTTTCTGGGGCGCCTGGGTGGCTCAGTCAGTTAAGCATCCAACTTCGGCTAAGGTCATGATCTCACAGTTTGTGAGTTCGAGCCCCGCATCTGGTTCTGTGCTGACAGCTTAGAGCCTGGAGCCTGCTTCGAATTCTGTGTCTCCCTCTCTCTCTCTGCTCCTCCCCTGCTCATGCTCTGTCTCTCTCTCTCTCTCCTTCAAAAATAAATAAAAACATTTCAAAAAAATTTTAAAAAAAGAAAGTGGTCCAGTTTCATTCTTTTGCATGTAGCTGTCCGCTTTTCCCAACACTGTTTGTTGAAGAGACTGTCTTTTCCCCATTGTATATTCTTGCTTTCTTTGTCATAGATTAATTGCCTATATAAGCATGGGTTTATTTCTGGACTCTATTCTATTCCATTGACCTGTGTGTCTATTTTTGTGCCAGTACCATACTGTTTTGATTATCTATAGCTTTGTAGCATATGTTGAAATCTGAGATTGAGATACCTCCAGCTGTATTCACCTTTTTCTTTTTTTTAAGTTTTATTTATTTAAGTCATCTCTACACCCCACGTGGGGCTTGAACTCATGACCGCGAGATCAAGAGTCGCATGCTCCTCTGACTGAACCAGCTAGGTGCCCCTCTTCTTCTTTTTCAGGATTGCTTTGGCCATTCAGGGTCTTTTGTGGTTTCATACACATTTTAAGATTAGTTTCTGTGAAAAATGTTGTTAGTATTTAATAGGGATTGCATTAAATCTGTAGATTTCTTTGAGTAGTATGGACATTTTAACAATATTATATTGGTTATTCCAATTCATGAGCATGGCATATTTTTCCATTTCTTTGTTTCATCTTCAGTTTCTTTCATCAGTGTTTTATAGCTTTCAGAGTACAGATGTCCTAGTTCCTTTGATGCAACTGTTTTGACATGGGAGCATTCTGATGGAACCTTGAAAATAAGCCTTTAAACTCTCAGCAGGTTTCAGAAATTGAATCAGCAGGGGCACCTGGGTGGCTCAGTCGGTTGAGCATCTGACTTCAGCTTAGGTCATGATCTCATGGTTCGTGAGCTTGAGCCCCACATCAGGCCTGCTGCTGTCAGTGCAGAGCCTGCTTCGGATCCCGTCTCCTTCTCTCTCTGCCCCTCCCCTGCTCATGTTCACTCTCTCTCTGTCAAAAATAAATAAACGTTAAAAAAAAAGAAATTGAGCCAATAATAATTGTAATGGACATCCTAAAGTGTGAGATTAGGGATGAAGTGAGTATATGGGCAGGTCTACATTAACGATTTATGTGCTCATGAAATGTTAGTGGAGTGACTTAATAGAAATGCTCCAACCCCGAGTGTAATATTTGTGCTTAAGTAACACAACATTCCACATGGAAGAAATAAAAGGACTAAACAAAAGAACTAAAACCAATGGGCAGATGTTACAGGAATTTCAGCAATAAACATCATATAAATAACTTTTAAAACCAGAGATACCCATAGGAAGTACTCACAGTCTAACGAGGTCATGCCAGGTCACGGGAGCCAACTTAAATCCCTTTCCACTGGCCAAACTTGGTATAATTTGGGCATCACAAAGGATAATGAACGGAATTGATTTAACAACAGAAATCCATGTATCCTGGGGCGCCTGGGTGGCTCAGTCGGTTGAGCATCCAACTTTGGCTCAGGTCATGATCTCGCGGTTTGTGAGTTCGAGCCCACATCGGGCTCTGTGCGGACAGCTCGGAGCCTGGAGCCTGCTTCGGATTCTGTGTCTCCTCCTGTCTCTGCCCCTCCCCTGCTCATGCTCTACCTCTCCATCGCTCAATAATGAATAAACATTAAAAAAAAAAAAGAAATCCATGTATCCATAGTGATGACGAAAAAGGGAGGAGGAAATAAAAGGAAACCTCTTCTCCACTTTACAGAATACTATGAACTAATAAATGTAGAAGGAGTGATAAACTTTGGAAATCACCATCATCCAATCCCCAAGGTAATAATTAATTCAGATAAAGGTTATCAGTGGGTGCTAAAACTGTTGGGGTAAAAGTTGCTAATAAATAGGATATTTATACATTCTCATTCAAAAGGGAAATGTATTATTACAGCAGAGATTTGGTAATCACTCCCATCAAACTTAGCATCACGGAGGGCAGGACAGCCTGACATTGTGTTTCTTCTGATGCGATGCAATAAGAAATTCACAGCATCACCTGTGATGAGCTCATCCCAAAAATAACTTGAATCCAATCAAGACTTAATTGCTAGTTTATCTGAAAGAATGGAAATCTAGAGACATGTTAAATGACACTATGAGAAAATAATGATTCAAATCTTAAAAAGACATTCTACAGGACGACTGGTTGGCACTCTTCAGATAATGTTCTGGGAAACAAAAATGATGGGGGACCATTGTGGATTAAAAGAGACATAACAACTAAATACAATGAATAAAACTTAATTGGAACTTGGATTGGGATGGGGTGAACTATAAAGCTATAAAAGACGTCTTGGGGAAGCCTCAGGAAGTTTGGAGATAATATTATGGAATTACTGTTAGTATTCTTAAGTATGGTAATGATATTGTGGTCATGCGGGAGATTCGTGCTGAAGTGTCATGACGTCCTGTCGTCATGTCCACTCTTCAAATGGCTGCAAAACAAAAACAGCATGGGTGTAGCGTGTGAGAAAGCAAATGGGGCCAAATGTTAACATTTGATGGGTGTTAACATTTGAAGAGCAAATGGATATTTTATATTATTCTTCCAACTTTTCTATATTGTTTGGAATTTTTCAAAATAAAATACTGGGGAAAAATTTTTGGCTGCCCAATATTGCATTGACTGATATGGAACAGGGAGCAGGCTTGTCAGTGGAAATATTCCAGCAGGACTTGGGTGGATTGGGTCCTTATCTAAAAGTGACCATCAATCATCCTAAGGAGGGTTTCTCAACCTCAGCATTACTGACATTTTAGGACGGATAACTGGGTGGGGGGCTGTCCTGTGCATTATACGGTGTTTAACAGCCCCCCTGGCCTCTACCCCCCAGATGCCAGGAGCACACACCCCCAGTTGTGGCAACCAAAAATGTTTCTAGATATCGCCAAATGCCCCTTGGGGGGTAAAATCTCTCCCAGTTGCAAACCACTCTTCTGAGCCAAGGGCAAACTTTTTTTTTTCCAGAAAATTCACTTTTATTTCAAATACCTTGCACCTCAGAGTCTCTAAATCTTCCTCTCCAGTTAAAGCAGTTACTCACTTTCTTTTTTTTTTTTTTAATGTTTATTTATTTTGAGAGAGACAGTGAGCAAGCAAGCAGAGGAAGGGCAGGGAGAGAGAGAATCCCAAGCAGGCTCTGCACTGTCAGCGCAGAGTCGAACACTGGTCTCGAATTCATGAACCTGAGATCATGCCCTGAGCCGAAATCAAGAGTTGGATGCCTAACCGATTGAGCCAGCCAGGTGCCCCACAAATTATTTACTTTCAATCAATAAAGCTTTTTGACTGCTGATTGAGAAAATTCATTGTGTTTTCCATCTTGAAAATCTAAACCTGCCGAATCCTCAGAACCATCTAGGGTGCTTTTAAAAACATAAGAAAGACTGATTCGAAAATTTCTGAGACATACTCTTAGAATCTGCATTTTAAAAAGTTTCCCCGATGACTCTAATGATTAGTCAGACTTGGGTTCCTTTGTTTGAGAGGGTCATTCATTCATTCATTTATTCAGTAAACGCAAGATGAAGTCGGAGAAGTAGTAAAAGAGTCCGATGATAGAGGGCCTTCTAGGCCATTGTAGGGACTTTGGCTCCTAGTCTGAACTGAGAAACTTCTAGCTGTGTTTTTGAAGTATAGTTCACATATAACGCATTAGTTTCAGATGTACAACAATGATTCAGTATTTGTGTATATTGTGAAAGTATCATCACAATAAGTCTAGTTAATGTCTGTCACCGTATGCAGTTCCAAATTTTCTTTCTCATGATGAGGACTTTGATGGTCTACTCTCTTAGCAACTTTCCAATACGCAATACAGTGTTATTAACTATAGTCACCATGCTTGGCATTATATCCCCATGACTTACGTGTTTTATAAGTGGAAGTTTGTACCTTTTGAGCTCCTCACCCATTTGGCCCTCCCCTCACCCTACATCTCTCTGGCAACCACCACTCTGTTCTCTGTATCTATAAGTTCAGGGTTTTTTGTTTTTGTTTTTGTTTTTTTCAGATTCCACATATAAATGAGATCATACGGAGTTTGTCTTTCTCTGACTTATTTCACGCGGCATTATGCTCTCAACGTCCATCTGTATTGTTGCAAATGGCAAGGCTTCCTTTTTGATGGTTGAGTAATATTCCACTGTGTATGTGTGTCTGTGTAAACATGCCACGTTTTCTTTCTTCATTCATGGACATTAATGGTTGTTTCCATATCTTGGCTGTTGTAAATAATGCTGCAGTGATACAAGAGTGTATGTATCTTTTCAGGTCAGTGTTTCCATTTTCTTCAGGCAAGTACCCAGAAGTAGAATTGCTGAATCACATGGTAGTTCTAGTTTTAATTTTTTGAGGAACCTCCATACTCCTTTACATAGTGGATGCACCAATTTACATCCCTACCAAGAATGTCCAAGGGTTCCCTTTGTTCCACATCCTCACTCACATTTGGTTCTTTTTGTTCTTTTTTTTTTTTTTTTTTTAAGGTTTATTCTTGAGACAGAGACAGAGTGTGAACAGGGGTGGGGCAGAGAGAGAGGGAGACACAGAATCTGAAACAGGCTCTAGGCTCTGCACTGTCAGCACAGAGCCCAACGTGGGGCTCGAACCCACGAACTGTGAGATCATGACCTGAGCTGAAGTCGGACACTTAACCGACTGAGCCACCCAGGTGCCCCTGTTGTTTCTTTTTGATGATAGCCATTCTAACAGGTGTGAGGTGATAAATCTCATCATGGTTTTGATTTTTCATTTCCCTAATGATTAGTGGTGTGGAGCACCTTTTCATGTTCTTGTCCATCTGTATGTCTTCTTTGGAAAAATGTCTATTCAAATCCTCTGCCCATTTTTTAATGATTGGTTTTTTTTTCCTATTGAGTTATATGAGTTCTTTATATACTTTGAATATTAACCCCCTATCAGATACACGATTTACAAATATGTTCTCCCATTCAGCTTTTTTTTTTTTTTTTTTTTAAATAAGCTCTAGGCCCGACATGGGGCTTGATCTCACAACGCCAAGATCAATACTTGAATGCTCGAGGCGCCTGGGTGGCTCAGTCGGTTGAGCATCCGACTTTGGCTCAGGTCATGATCTCACAGTTCATGAGTTCGAGCCCCACATCGGGCTCTGTGCTGACATCTCAGAGCCTGGAGCCTGCTTCAGATTCTGTGTTTCCGTCTCTCCCTCTCTCTCTGCCCCGCCCCTGCTCACACTCTGTCTCTCTCTTTGTCAAAAATAAATTTAAAAAACATTTAAAAAATTTTTTTTAAAAATACTTGATGGGGGCGCCTGGGTGGCTCAGTCAGTTAAGCGTCTGACTCCGGCTCAGGTCGTGATCTCACGGTGCGTGAGTTCGAGCCCCACATCAGGCTCTGTGCTATCAGTGTGGAGCCCGCTTCGAATCTTCTGTTCCTCCCTCTCTCTGCCTCTCCCCCACTCATGTGCTGTCTCTCTCAAAAATAAATAAACATTAAAAAAAAAAATACTTGAATGCTCTACCGACTGAGCCAGCCATGCGCCCCTCAGCTGTGTTTTTAATAAACTTTTTATGTTGGAATAATTTAGTTTTACAGAAAAATTGCAAAGGTAGTACAGAGAGCTTCCATATACCCTTTATCCAGATCCCCTAATGTTAGCATAATCGTGGTACATTTATCAAAACTAAGTAATTTACATTGGTAAAATACTATGAACTTAAACTGTAGTCTCTATTCAAATTTTACCAATTTTTTTCCAGTCATGTCCTTTTTCTCTTCCAGAATCCAGTCTAAGATCCCACAGTGCATTTAGTTGTCATGTCTCCTTAGTCTCCTCTAATCTGTGGCAGTTTCTTTTAGCCTTCTTTGTGTTTCATGACCTTGAAATATTTTGACAGTACTGGTAAGTTGTTTTATAGAATGTGCCTCCATTTGGGTGTGACTGATGTTTCCTCTGCTCAGATTGAAGTTTGCGGGGAAGAGGTGAAGTGCCCTTCTCATCGCATCACATCAGGGGGTACAGGATATCAACGTGATTTATCACTGGGGCATCGGCTGGCCTTAGTTCAGACTTGGTTCTGCCAGGTTTCCCAAACACTGCAAAGTTCCTGCTTTTTCCTTTTCACACTTTGTTCTTTGGAAGTTGAATCACTAAGACCAGCTTACGCTCAAGGCGAGGAGAATTAAACTACACCTCCTGGAGGTGATGGTATCAGCCTACATTGTTTGGAATTCTTCTCTAAGAAATATTTGTCCCTTCTCCCCCATTTATTTATTCAATCATCTATTTCTATCAGTAGGGAGCATGAATATGTACTTTATTCTTTGGGTTATAATCCAGTACTATCAAATTATTCCAGTTTTAGCCATTGAAAGTTCTCTTAGGTTGGTTCCTCTGTCCTTTTGACATGCTATTGATTTGTTTATTGATTTATACCTTATTATGCCGGATAAGACTTCCACTATCATGTTGTATAAAGTAGTGAGGAGAAGACATTCTTGTTCTGTTACTGGTCTCAAAGTGTTCAATCTCACCACGAAGAATGATGTTGGTTGTAGGATTCTCATCTATACCTTTTATTAGGCTAAGGGAGTTTCATTCTGTCCCTAGTTTGTTGAATTTTTATCAGGCACGGATGTTGAATTTCGTTGAATGGGGGTTTTTTCTGTATTTATTGAGATAATATGTTTTTTTTTTTTTATTATTTAGTCATTTAATCTGGTGAATGACTTTTGTTGATTTTGAATGTTGAGCCAGTCTTGTATTCTTGAGATGAACTCCCTTGATCGTGATAGATTGATTGTCTCTTTAATAAATTGCCAGTTTCAGTTTGCTAATATTTTATTGAAGATTTTTGCATCTTTGTTCATGAGGGACATTGGTCTGTAGTTTTCTTGTATTATCTTTGTCTGACTTTGATATTAGGGTAATGCTGGCCTCATAAAATGAGTTGGGATGTGTCCTTTCTCTTCTATGATCTTGAATAAATTTTGGAGAATTGGTATAATTTCTTCTTCTTTTTTAAGTTTATTTATTTTGAGAGACAGAGAGAGCAGAGGAGGGGCAGAGAGAGAGAGGGAGAGAGAGAAAATCCCAGGCAGGCTCCATGCTGTCAGTGTAGAGCCCGATGTGGGGCTTGAACTCACGAACCGTGAGATCATGACCTGAGCCGAAACCAAGAGTCGGATGCTTAAACTGGCTGAGCCACCCAGGCGCCCTGGTATCATTTCTTCTTTAAATGTGTGATAGAATTCACCAGTGGAACCATCTGGGCCTGGAGATTTGGGGAGAAAGATTTTTAGAAAGTTTAATTTACTTATTAAATTATTTACTTATTAGTTTACTTACAGGGTACTTAGGGCTATATTTTTCTTTTTGAATGAATTTTGATAGTTTTTGTCCTTCAGGGAACTGTTTCATTTCAGAAATCTAAGTTATCAAATTTATGGACATAGAGTTGTTTATAGTATTTCTTTATTCTTATTAACATCTGTGGGATCAGTAGTGATGTCCCACTTATATTCCTGCTATTAGTAATTTGAGAAGAAGCAGTTCTTTGTTTCACTGATTTTTTTTTCTATTGCTCTTCCCTTTTCAATTTTATTGTTCTCTGCTCCACTAAGTATTATTTCCTTCCTTCACTTGTTTTATATTTGATTTGCTTCTCTTTCTCTAGTTTCTTAAGGTTTAAGCTTAGGTTATTGATTGTAGATAATTTCTTCTTTTCTAAGACAGTTGATTCTCGTTATTCACAGTAGTTATGTTGAGTCACTGTGAGCACTGAGGTAGTGAGTACTGCTCCTAGGAGAAATATGGGGTTAAGTTTCTATAAATCTCTGGTCACAACATTTTTGTCAGTCAACCATACATAATCTTGTCATAAGTTTGTTTCTATCCAAAGACATCTTACTCAGTATATGTTATTGATTCATTCACATCGAGCCAACAGCACTATATAACTCTTATCAAATGAAGCTTATCCAACAGGTATTTTCTCTGAAAGGCAAATCACAGCCTTCCTAAGCTTAGGGACATTAGACAGCACTTTTGCACTACATCTGGGGGTCATTTTAAACAGCAGGATCACCAACAAGGCCCACAAAATGTGGGGCACCTGGGTGGCTCAGTCGGTTAAGTGTCCACTCTTGATTTCAGCTCAGGTCATGATCTCATGGTTCCTGGGATGGAGCCCTGCATTGGGATCTGCTCTGACAGTGTGGAGCCTGCTTGGGATTCTCTCTCTCCCTCTCCCTCTGCCTGTACCCCGCTCACATGCACACGTAAACGCTCTCTCTCTCTCTCTCTCAAAAATAAATTTAAAAAACTTTTAAAAATCTTATTAACCCCCCCACACACACACACACACAAAATGTGGAAAACATGGCACTGAAACTGTGAAAAGGACACTTGGTTACGGCGTGAGAGCTGAAACAAGAAGGCAGGGGATCGCTTTGTTCAGCTTCACCTGGGAACGTGGGTGTCAGGCAGCTCAAAGCTCTTGCTGCTCTGTGTTTGTCTATGAATGACCATGAGAACACCGCAAGTATTCATTTGGGGGTTACAGATAAATTTTACCAAGTTGGCAAATGTGCACATAAGGAATCTGTGAATAATGAGGATCAACTGTGTATGTATTCAGTGTTAAAAAGTTTCCTTTAAGCACTGCTTTAACTGCATCCTACAAATTTTGACATGTAGTTTTATGTAAGTCACGGCATACTCACTGTGTTTTATAAATCTGAGAATCTCTGTCTTTTTTAAGTTCATTTCTTTATTTTGAGAGAGAGAGAGAGAGAGAGAGAGAGAGAGAGAGCGAGCGAGCAGGGAAGGGGCAGAGAGAGAATGGGGGAGAGAGAATACCAAGCAGGCTTTGCGCGATGCCCGATGCAGGGCTTGAACTCACAAACAGTGAGCTTGCTGCAATCAGCCTGAGACTGTCAGCGCGGAGCCCGCTTCACATCCTTTGTCCTCCTCCTCTCTTTCTCTCTCTCTGCCCCTTCCCTGCTTGTTCTCTCTCTCTCTCAAAAAAAATAAATAAAACTTTAAAAAAACGTTTAATTGGACACTTTAAATTCTTTGTGTTTTGCTGCTTTGTGCTATAATGGCAGAGTTGATTAGTTGTGATGGACACAGTATGGCCCACAAAGCCTAAAATATTTCCTGTCTGGTCCTTTACAGAAAAAGTGTGTTGACCCCTGTTGTAGTTCAGACTATTTTCAGTTTCCCTTGAGACTTTTTACTTGATCCATTGATTTAGACGTATATCGTTTAATTTCCAAACATTTGGACATTGTCCAGATGTGTTTGTTATTTCTAGATTAAAGGTATTACGGTCCAAAAACACACATTATATGGTTTCTATTTTCTTATAGCCTGTCTTGGTGACTATTCTGTGTGCATGCAAGAAGAATATATACTCTGCTTTTTGTTTGGTGGAATATTCTATAAATGTCCACTAAGTCAGTTTGGTTGATGGTGCTATTCAGTTCTTCTATATCCTTCCTGATTTTCTGCCTACTTGTTCTGTGAATTACCGAAGGAGGGAATGTTGAAGTTTCCAACAATAACTGAATTTGTCTATTTCTGTTGTCGGTTCCTATCACATTCTGCCTCATGAATTTTGAAACTCTATTGTTAGATGCATATACATTTAAGATTGTTACGTCTTCTCGTTATTATGCAGTGTCCCTCTGTCTCTGATCATCTTCCTTGTTCTGAAATCTACTTTGTCTGAAATATAGCTACTCCAGCTTTCATTTGGTTCTTTAGTGTCTCATCATATATCTTTACCCCTTTTCTTTTAATTTATTGAATTCTGTATATCTAAAGTGAGTTTTTATAGACAGCATATACTTGGTTCTTGTTTTTCAATCCAATCTGATTTCACGGTTCGTGAGTTGGAGGCCTGCGTTGGGCTCTGTGCTGACAACTCAGAGCCTGAAGCCTGCTTCATATTCGGTGTCACTTTCTCTCTCTGCCCCTCCCCCCTTCACGCTCTGCCTCTCTCTCTCTGTCTCAAAAATAAACGTCAAAAAAATTAAAAATGGGCACCTGGGTGGCTCAGTCGGTTAAGCTTCCGACATCAGCTCAGGTCATGATCTCACAGTTTATGAGTTTGAGCCCCGCATCGGGCTCTGTGCTGACAGCTCAGAGCCTGGAGCCTGCTTCAGATTCTGTGTCTCCTCTCTCTGCTTGCTCTCTCTCTCTCAAAGATAAATAAACATTTAAAAATAATTAATTCACTAATTAAGTAATTTATTTTTTTTTTATTTTTTTTTCAACGTTTATTTTTGGGACAGAGAGAGACAGAGCATGAACGGGCGAGGGGCAGAGAGAGAGGGAGACACAGAATCGGAAACAGGCTCCAGGCTCTGAGCCATCAGCCCAGAGCCCGACGCGGGGCTCGAACTCACGGACCGTGAGATCGTGACCTGGTTGAAGTCGGACGCTTAACCGACTGCGCCACCCAGGCGCCCCAATTAATTTAAAAAAATAAGACAAATATAGATCATATTTTACTGGGGGTTTCAGAGCAGAGGAATGTCACAATCCCTTTAAATGTAACTTTTACCACTGTGGTTACTCTAAGGGGAAGCAGAGAGACCACCTGGAAGGCCATTGCTGTAATCTGAGACATGATAGCGATTCATTCCAAGGTCATGTTAGATAACGTAGAAGACGGTGTTAGATAGGACATCCAGGCATCTTTTTTGCTTACTTCAAAATCTCAGTTTTTCATGACAGCTCAACTATTTAGATTTAAAGCTACTGCCAACTATTTGATAACATGTTCACACTAAAATACTTTTTTAAAAAGGTAACCAGTGATCTTTATTGACCTCCTAGTTCAGTTTGAAATAATCACAGTAATCCTAGTCACCATCCTTAGACAAGTAGGACTGCTTAAAAAGTGCGTTGTCAGGGGAGGGGGCAGGGATAGGCCAGATGGGGGATGGGCATTAAGGAGGCACTTGTTGGGATGAGCACTGGGTGTCATATGTAAGAGATGAATCACTGGTTTCTATTCCTGAAACCAGTACTACACTGTATGTTAACTTGAATTGAAATACAAATTTTTAAAAAGTACACTGGCAGTATTGTAGGTTTCTTTTTTAATTTCGGATTATCCACACACGTTAATCAAAACTGCTGCACCCGTCCACCTTTTTGGTTGGTGTTTCTTTGTTGGCAAATTATTTGGTCACTTACTGGAAGTTCATCATAATCTATTTTAAAAAAATTTTTTTAACGTTTTTTATTTATTTTTGAGACAGAGAGAGAGAGACAGAGCATGAACGGGGGAGGGGCAGAGAGAGAGGGAGACACAGAGTCAGAAGCAGGCTCCAGGCTCTGAGCCATCAGCCCAGAGCCCGACGCGGGGCTCGAACTCACGGACCACGAAATCGTGACCTGAGCTGAAGTCAGACGCTTAACTGACTGAACCACCCAGGCGCCCCCATCATAATCTATTTAAAGAATATCAACTGGGGCACCTGGGTGGCTCCGTTGGTTGAACATCCGACTTCAGCTCAGGTTGTGATCTTGCAGTTTGTGGGTTTGAGCCCCCCATTGGGCTCGCTGCTATCAGCTTGAGACTGTCAGCATAGAGCCCACTTTGGATCCTCTGTCCTCCTCTCTCTCTGCCCCTCTCCTGCTTGTGCTCGCTCTCTCTCTCTCTCTCTCTCTCTCTCAAAAAATAAATAAAACTTAAAAAAAAAAAAAACATTGACCTGCACACTTTAAATGCATGGACTTTTAAAAAAAATAAAGAGTATCAACCAAGTTGGGGCGCCTGGCTGGCTCAGTCGGTAGAGCACGTGACTCTTTATCTCAGGGTCCTGACTGAGTTCAAGCCCCACATTCAGTGTAGAGCTTACTTTAAAAAAAAAATCAACCAAGTTACATGCCTGGGTAATTCCAGCAAAACTGTGTTCCTGAATCCTAGATTATGTTCTCTTTACAGAATACAGGAACTTTCAGTAATAAATGTTCGACTTTAAAAAATGTATCTACTGTATTTTCTTGTAGTGATCCTGAATAAAAGCATAATCTGTTCCACCTTAACTCAAACTTTCCACTCTCTGAAAAACTGAAAACCCTACTTTTATCATCAGCTTTTTCTTTGTTGCATGCCTTTGACTTGTGGGAAAAAAAAAAAAAAACCTGGTAAGTTGTCCTGTAGTATGCATGGGTTTGTTTCATATGTTCCTCTCGAGTTCTTATAGATCAGAAGTCAGAGAAAAGCCTTCTTAAACTCAGGTTTAGTTCCATTTTTGGCAAGACTGTTTCACAGATGGTACTATTTCCTGTAGCATTCAATGAGAAGGCATATCATGTCTGGTTGTTGAACTTGTAGCTGATTCATCAATAGGTTCAGGTGGTGATGGCCTTAGCTTGTCATCATAGAGTTTCCTGTCCATCTTCCCTGTGGGATGCTAAAACCACTGATGATTATCACCTGGACCCAATTTTAATTAGGAGTTATGAAATGATCATTTTCTTTTTTTTTAATTTTTTTTTTTTAATTTTTTTTTTCAACGTTTATTTATTTTTGGGACAGAGAGAGACAGAGCATGAACGGGGGAGGGGCAGAGAGAGAGGGAGACACAGAATCGGAAATAGGCTCCAGGCTCCGAGCCATCAGCCCAGAGCCCGACGCGGGGCTCGAACTCACGGACCGCGAGATCGTGACCTGGCTGAAGTCGGACGCTTAACCGACTGCGCCACCCAGGCGCCCCTTTTTTAATTTTTTTAATGTTTGTTTATTTTTGAGAGAGAGAGAGAGAGAGAGAGAGAGAGGGTGGGGGAGGAGCAGAGAGAGAGGGAGACACCAAATCGGAAGCAGGCTCCCGGTTCTGAGCTGTCATCACAGAGCTCGACGCGGGGCTCGAACTCATGAACTGTGAGATCATGACCTGAGCTGAAGTCAGGCGCTCAACCGACTGAGCCCCCCAGGCACCCCCAAAATGATCATTTTCTAACCATGTCACTTCCTCTGCATATATTAATGGATGTTAACAGACCTTCTCGTACGCCGTAGCTGTTTGGTTAACTTGAAATACACTTCGTATCAGAAAAGCAGAATAAAGGGAAAATAATTTAAGCATCCACTTTCAGAGCAGTGAATCGGTACCCTAGCAAGCTACCGTGACGTCCAGTGAACTTTCTCTCTTTTCTCAATATCATTTTGAGCTCCTGACTGTTTCTATATTCAGTATGTTTTAATACAAATTGCAGTCATTATTCCTTCTGTGACAGTGTCCCATCTTTGGCAACTGGGAGCCCCTTCAGGCTGGCTCCGGTGTCCTTTTGGTACAACCGTATTGACCTTTGATAGTCTCCTTGCTTTTCGGTTCAACAAGATATTCCAGGTTAATCGTCTCCATTTCTTGCCCCTGACAGAGAACCATGCGTTTTTCTGAGCAGACGTTCCCCACTTAACCTTCTTTTCTGTGCGTAGCACCTATCTTGATCTATACAGTGTGATGCCGAAAAACCCATACTTTGTCCTCTGTATCTAATCGTGCGGTTTACATTTAGACGTTGTGCCGTTTCTGTGTCCGTTGTTTGCATTCAGTCACAAGCCCAGGGCGCTGTGATCTTTCTCCTTGTTCCTGTGTCTTGTCTTATGGCACATGCCTACGTTCAGCTCAGTATTTCATGGCTTAGTACTTCATTGGTCTCCTTTGCCCCATATTTGTTTAATGGGTGTATGTCCTTTTTTTAAGAAACTTACAATTTTCTGGAGGTTAGGACATATCCAGTACTCAGGAGTTGAAAAGCCACTCTACCAGGGAACATAGTGATAAGTGAATAAATACGAATTGAATCAGAGGACACATTTTGCTTGGCTAACTCATGGCCACCTTGGCCCATAATTTGATACCAGTAGTTCCAGTGCTGCATTTAAATCCAAGCCAAACTGCATCATAAATCTTGACGCTAGAACTTAAAGTGCAGGTGATTTCAAAGTATTCAAATGAACGCAAGGGCAAGGAGGCACAACTGCTCTGTTCACGGAATGAAAACTGGGAGTCTTTGGTTCTAGAAAAGCACTTTCAGGTGGTCATTCCTTTTTTGTTGCCTGGCCTCAATTCCTACTTGGCCTAGAGTCATTTATTGGTGGCCCACGACGTGGCCGGTAAGTAGGAGCGTTGGAAGCCAGGCCGGCTGCCTGGCAAAGCCGACTTGTGGGGACTTGGATTGCTTTTGATCATATTTGTCATCAACCCTTTTGTGTGCTGCTAAAAGAGTGGGCTTTTTGTGGTTTTCATAGAAGAATGAAAACCAGAAAGGCCAGACTACCTACAGCACTTAAAAATGTGACCCTGGTCCTGTAAGAGCACCGAAGCTACCCATCGTGTGATGAGACCCTGTCAGTTTGCCTTATGATTACAGTTGGAAGAAGTAGCTGAAGTGATATGGCCCCTCTGTCTACTTCCTTCTTCCTCTTCTCTTACCCCCAAGGAAGAGGCTGGGGAGTCTTCAGAATAGAAAGAAGAAAAAGATTCATTTTAGGGGTGCCCGGGTGGCTCAGTCGGTTAAGCATCTGACTCTTGGTGTCGGCTCAGGTCACGATCTCACGGTTTGTGAGATTGAGCCCCACCTCGGGCTCCCGCTGAGCACTGAGCGTGGAGCCTGCTTGGGATTCTCTCTCTCCCTCTTTGTCTGCCCCTCCCGTTTGCAGGTGTGTGTGTGTGTGTGTGTGTGTGTGTGTGTGCGTGCGTGCGTGTGTTCTCTCTCCCTCAAATAAATAAACTTAAAAAAATAAATAGATTTGTATTCCTGTTCAGACAACACGTCTTGGGTTTTCTTCTAGGTCCTGTTATTGCCTTGGAGTTCAGTGGAGATGGTGCTGTAGAAGGGTGTCACCTTATTGTCAACGAGATATTCAACGGGACCAAGGTACAAGATTTTATTGACTGTTTCTTTTTTTTTTTCCTTTATTTATTTTTGAGAGAGAGACAGAGTGTGAGCAGGGGAGGAGCAGAGACAGAGAGGGAGACACAGAATCCGAAGGAAGTTCCAGGCCCCAAGCTGTCAGCACAGAGCCCGACGTGGGGCTCAAACTCACGAACCACGAGATCATGACCTGAGCCAAAGTCGGACGCTCAACCGACTGAGCCACCCAGGCGCCCCTTTATTGACTGTTTCTATTTCAGTCACACCTTTCATTTCATTTCCTTTTCCTCATGGTCAAATAGTGCTTTTTTTTTTAAATGCCTGTTGTTGCTTGGAATTAAAAAAAAAAAAAACGGCAGATCATGATTTTTTAGACTCTGTGGTGAATAATTGGGAGCCAAGCTTTGGCTGTTCCTTGCCAAATTAAAATTGTAATAGCTTAAAAGTTTACAAAATAAGAATCTACTGATTTCAAGACCTTCAATAATACATGAGTTTCTAATGTAAAAAAATCTCATTAAACGTCTAAGTCCTTCCTTTTTGGAAAACTCGTGATACGCTGAAAAATGTTCCGTTTCTAAGATTATATATACTTTGGACAGATGAGCCTGTTGCTTACTCTTCATTTTGATTTGCTTCAGTAATTCTCCATCAAACATTGAATCTCAGCTATATCTAGAAATCATTACGGGTAGGTAGTTTCTAGATATGTTGATGAGGTTGCTGCAGCTAAGGATTTCAGACTTAGTAACTTAATAGAACTCAAAGACCAAACATATAAGAATATTAAATGAGTGCTGATATAATTATTTTTTAAGAAATATCTGAGATGAAATTTTTGGCTTTGTTGTCTGATCTGGCTTATAGTTTCTTTTTTAAAAAAATTTTTTGGCAGTTTTTTTTTTTAACATTTGTTTATTATTGAGAGACAGTGTGAGCAGGGGAGGGGCAGAGAGAGAGGGAGACACAGAATCCAAAGCAGGCGCCAGGCTCTGAGCTGTCAGCACGGAGCCTGACACGGGGCTCGAACTCACAAACCGTGAGATCATGACCTGAGCTGAAGTCGGATGCTTGACCGACTGAGCCACCCAGGCGCCCCCATGGCATATAGTTTCTTGAACTTGCATAATTTATTTTTTTTAATTTTTTTTTTTCAACGTTTATTTATTTTTGGGACAGAGAGAGACAGAGCATGAACGGGGGAGGAGCAGAGAGAGAGGGAGACACAGAATCAGAAACAGGCTCCAGGCTCCGAGCCATCAGCCCAGAGCCTGACGCGGGGCTCGAACTCATGGACTGCGAGATCGTGACCTGGCTGAAGTCGGACGCTTAACCGACTGCGCCACCCAGGCGCCCCGAACTTGCATAATTTAAAGAACATTGTCTTTTGTCTCATTTTATCACCACGACAGTCCTAAGGGGAAGGGTAGATGTAATAGGGTTGAATAGAAGAAAATGGAGAAAGTGGTTATATGATTTGGAGGTTTTAGATCTGAACGAGGCAGAGATAATCTAATCCAACGTTCCCATTTTACAGGTGTAGAACGTGAGCGCAGAGAGGTTTCTTGAATTGTCAGCCTCATACAGCTAGTCTATGAGAAGGCTAGACTAGAACCCAGGTCTCCTCTAATTCCTGGCTGACATTTGTAAAACCGAGTTTTGAAGGGTTCTACTGAGTACTGCTCTACTGATGTTTAGAAAATATGTTATTCAAAATTAGTAATATATCTTTAGCAGCTTTCAGAAAGATAATCTCAAGTTTTGCTCTTTAGCGTGTTGAATTTGTTCTCAGGAAAGAGAAGAGACTAAGAGTTCTTTAAATAGGGGCGCCTGGGCGGCTCAGTTGGTTGTAAGACCAGCTCTTGATTTCAGCTCAGATCATGGTCTCACGGTTCGTGGGGTCAAGCCCTGCATCGGGCTCCGTGCTGACAGCATGGAGCCTGCTCGGGACTCTCTCCCTCTATCTCTCTGCCCCTCCCTTGGTCATGCACATGAGGGCGTGTGCGCGCACACCGTCTCTCTCTCTCTCTCTCTCTCTCTTTCTCGATGCTCCTCCCCCGCTCCCGCTCTTTCAAAATAAATGAACATTTTTTTAAAAAAGTTCTTTAAGCCTCTTTATTCAGTGGCTTTCATAACATTGACTGTTGGATATTTACAAAACAGTAACATCCCAAGAGTTGATAAAGTACAACCGAAGTATTATGAAAGCAAAGACCTTAATTATACCGTAAAATGCTTTTAAAAGAGTTCAGTGTGCATTATAGCTACTGAAACTATGTTCTATGGATTCTACAGAATACTGGTTAAATATTATAGATGATGTACTTGAATTTCTTTTAATAGCAAGCTTGTTCTGCAGATGACGTGGGCTTTGGAATTTGGGGATTACTGGTATTTATTTTTTTGCTTCTTTTGTATTTAAAATAGATGTTTGTATCCGAAAGCAAGGAGACAGCGTCTGGAGACGTAGACAGCTTCTACAACTTTGCTGACATACAAATGGGAATATGAAGTGCAACATGGAACCAAGGACTTGATATTAAGCCCTTTTTAAATTGTGTGTTAGCGGTTTTTACTAATGTTAAAACTGTCAAAGCGTATTTTTAAATAAACTGTTGAATACTGCATTATTTACTTCAGGTTCGAAAACAGTTCGTTTTGGGGGCGCCTGGCTGGCTCAGTCGGTAGAGCGTGCGGGTCTTGATCTCAGGGTCGCGAGTTCAAACCCCGCACTGGGCGTGGAGCCTACTAAAAATAACAACAACAACAGCAAGTTCATTTTAAGTTAAGTAGTTTTCATCAGCTTAAAAACTACTTGGCCCACTTCAATAAGCTTGCAGTTTTGTTTCTCTGCTGAGGATACTGTCATTAGGACATAGAAGTGGCTAGCAGTTCATCATTTTAATCCTAATTAGATATTATTTCAAATCCCTAAGAATTTAAACTTTCCTCAGTGCTCCATACTATCGTTTGAGAATACATTCCATTGCTTCTTTTCTTCTTTAATTTAGAGAGATTTGTTACTAGCTGATCGATTAGAATGAACCTCTGCACATTTATTTTCACGTATTCATATTCGGTTAAATAATTGCTTCCTAGTTGCATAATACGGCAAATGAGATTTTGTACGCGGAATTGAGATAATGCTTTGTAAATTGAATTTTTTTTAACAAATAGGTATTTGATGACCAGTTTTGCAATTAACTCTACTAACTGATGTTGGTATAGCTGTTTAAAGACTACTTCGTGAGTAGTATGATTATCTGAATAAATTCCACGCCGTGTCGTTTTTTTACTACAACTGCTAGATACCCTCTTCTGCTTCTTGGTGAGAAAAGGTATATGCAACACTAAAAGCACAGGAACCCCGTCACCGGCAGTTTTCAGAAAGGCGAAATCACCTGCTTGTGTGGGTTATCAGAAGGAGGAGAACGAAACCTTGTGACATTCAGGTACGAAATGCTTAGTCACGATGAAAAGCTATGCAGGTTATTAAAAAACTAGACCAATTTGGTGGCCAGTAGATACACCGCTCACCAAGTTCTGTTCACGTATGACGAAATTCCTTCGACTGCTTTAAAGCACTGTTTTCCAAATCAACCTGACCGTAATAATTTCCCAGGGGGTAGGGGAGAGCTGCGGGTTTAAAAACCCACGTTCCTGGGCCCAGTCCCCAGATACACCGATTTAGTCTCCGGGGGAAACCTGGCGGTGAGGAGTTTGCCGTAATCTGAAGTGATCAGTTCAGAAGATGTTGATGGGGTGACCTGAAGAGAAGGGGCTGAGCCTGCCATGCACACCACATTTATTTAGCAGCTAATAGGAAATTAGCTTCCATAGCTCTATTTTTAAAAGGAACCTTAAATTTAAATCTATTTTGGTAAACCAAGACTGAACATAGCCACTTATTAAAAATGCCTCTTATGATTGTTACTAAAAATGTACTTTCGTGTGTTAACTGCTTTTGGATACTTGCAGATTAATTTATAACTACTACATTGAACTGTGTGTGGATGTTCAGAAATAACGCAAAGACTTTTCACTTTAATAATATTGAGGGGCGCCTGGGTGGCTCAGTCAGTTGAGCGACCGACTTCGGCTCGGGTCACGATCTCCCGGTTTGTGAGTTCGAGCCCCGCGTCGGGCTCTGTGCTGACGGCTAGGAGTCCGGAGCCTGCTTCGGATTCTGTGTCTCCCTCGCTCTCTGCCCCTCCCCCACTCATGCTCTGTCTCTCTCTGTCTCAGAAATAACTAAACATTAACAAATTTTTTTTAATTAATAATATTGACCACCTCCCCTATGTCTGGCCTTGTGGTAGCCATAGCATTGTGTCATTTTGGTCTTTTGTAAGAGCATTCTATACTACCTACTCAACCTCTCCTTAAATCCGAATGATTTCATAAGATGCAAATAAGAATTGGTGACGGGTTTAACATCATTTCGCTCATAATTCACAAATAAGCTTTGCAATTAGTGGTCAGAGGGCATTAACTTTTCCCGTAGTTAGGCCAAATTAATTGTATTCCTTCTGATCATTAATTAAATGGCGAGCATTATTCAACCCCATTACTCACACTTTAAAATGATTGCAGTACTTTTTGTTTTTCAAAAATATAATCCAGAAAGATTCTTTTGTAGTCCATAAGCGTGATGATTAGGCATTCATGCCGCTGTGTGACATGTGCCTGCCTCCAATCCTGCTATGACCTCGGCACATTACCCATGTGACGTGAAAAAAAAAAATCACACAATGTTACGCAAAGCTGTAAGCTGAGTTCTTTATTTTATCTATGGCATTTTGGCAAAAAAAAAAAAAAAAAACAAACCCTCAGGAATATAACATGTAAGGGAGATGTGAATTTTAAAATATCCACTAAATTTAGGATCTATTAACCAAAGCCTAAAATTTTATATTCTTCAGTTGGATGAGAGCTTTTACCTAAGTAAGCTTCATTTGCCTTTAAGGACAGTCATTTGACTTCTGAATGTTTGAAAAGGTTTTTAAAAATAAGTCGTGCTACGGTTGTTCTTTCTATAATTCTAAACTCTGATGGTAATTATCCTACATTTAATTTGTGAATAGGTTTTGAATTCATGAACATTTATTAGCAATGAAAAATTTGTAATTTTATTAAGTTATACATGTTTAAACGTTATATTAGCTCATTTCTCTTGTGTGATCAGTACTGCCGTTTTGGCTTCTGCATATTTCTGCCTAGCTTTTGTATGTAATTTATGCCTAGTGTTTATAAAATGTGATTTGTAATAAATGTTGTTAAAAGGAAAATGGCCTGGCTGGCTCAGTCGGTAGAGTGTGCAACTCTTGATCTCAGGGTCGTGAGTACAAGCCCCACGTCCGGGGGGTAGCGTTTACTTTTTTAAAAATTTTTTAAATGAAAATGCCTTAACACTAATTTTTCAAGTGCACTTCTAGAACATACATTTACTTGTATGTGTGCCAAGATGTGACCGTGGCACATATTTTTTTAATGATAAAGGTAAAATAGACTGGTCTAATCTCTGTCTAATGCTAATGAGAAACAAGCTGTGTGCCGTGTGTGTGTGTGTGTGTGTGTGTGTGTGTGTGTGTGTGTGTGTACACAAAGCACTCTAGAGAAATGCAAAGGAAGCAGAAAACTCGTTTTAATCTCAGGGATTCCCAATATAATGTTTCCTTTGTTAAAAGATACATTTTCTTATGATTCAATATCTACTAAGATTAGGCATTTCTCTCTTTCATATTTAAGAAAATAATGAATTGTTTGTGATATAATTTCTTTCAGGTTTATACAAATGGACCTTATTTTTAAATTACTACCAGATTGGGGTGCCTGGGTGGTTCAGTCGGTTAAGCATCCGACTTTGGCTCAGGTCATGACCTCATGGCTCGTGAGTTCGAGCCCCGCGTCAGGCTCTGTGCTGATGCCTTGGAGCCTGGAGCCTGGAGCCTGTTTCCGATTCTGTGTCTCCTTCTCTCTCTGCCCCTCCCCTACTCATGCTCTGTCTCTCTCTGTCTCAAAAATAAATAAACATTAAAAAAATTACTACCAGATTTACTAGCTTTTTGTACTCAACCTCTCCCCCCTCCCCCTGCCCCCGAGCCCATAAAGTACTGAAACTGTAGATTGGTTAGTTTTTAAAATAACATTTTTTTCTATGTATGAAGTTTCTCCATGTGCATTTAAAACATGGGGGGGGGGGGGAGACAGAAATGTACAAGACAATAGAAAAATTCCTTCCTATTTATTGGATAATTCTCGCTGCGTGGAGTTTAGATCTTATTTTTCTCATTTAAAAGGGACATATTTAGGGGCGCCTGAGTGGCTCAGTTGGTTAAGCGTCTGACTTCAGCTTGGGTCATGATGGCACTGTTGGTGAGTTCAAGCCCCACATCAGGCTCTGTGCTGACAGCTCAGAGGCTGGAGACTGCTTCGGATTCTGTGTGCGTGTGTGTGTGTGTGTGTGTGTGTGTGTGTGTGTCTGCCCCTCCTCCACTCATGCTCTATCTCTCTCTCTCAAAAGTAAGCATTAAAAAATTTTTTTTTAAAAAAGGGACGTATTTAACTGTGTTCCCTATAGGAAGAAACGATACTGTCATTAGGGTATGATTACTCCTTCAAAATCCATTCTAGAAACTAATTTATCCTTTAAAAGCATAACACTAAAAAATTTGAATTTTAGTAATGAAAACCTTTTTGTTCTAAAAATGGAGTCGGGGTGCCTGAGTGGCTCAGTCGGTTAAGTGTCCGACTTCGGCTCAGGTCATGATCTCACGGTCCGTGAGTTCGAGCCCCACGTCGGGCTCTGTGCTGACAGCTCAGAGACTGGAGCCTGTTTCAGATTCTCTCTCTCTCTCTCTCTCTGACCCTCCCCCGTTCATGCTCTGCCTCTCTCTGTCTCAAAAATAAATCAACGTTAAAAAAAAATTTAAAAAAAAAAAGTAAAAATGGAGTCATTCACTGTTGACTTGGGTTTTCCTCTCTGGTAGATCGTGTTGGAGGGGTTGGCAATCAGTCTTACACAGTAAGCCTTTAAACTACGTACTTCTCTCTTGACATTTTGGCTTTTTGTGGCAAACTCCAGCAAGATGATCAGAAAAGCAATCTCTTCCTTTTCCAGTGTTTGGGGGCTTTCCTGGTGAGGGCAGGTGCTCACGTATAAGTAGGTGGCGAGGGGGGCAGGAGCACAGGTCGGCGAAGTCCCAGCCTTGGCACTTGGGTTCTGATCCCCCCCCCCCTCCCGCCCAGTGGGGTCCTGCCTTCCCCACTGAAGTTTAATGTGGTGCACTTGTAATCATACTACTGAGAGGTAGCCGGCAAGTGGTATGACAAGTAATTAAATGATGTTCATAAAGTGTACCTGGGAAAGAAAACATACTTTATGAATGGTAAGTATTCATAAAGCGAGAATGGTGTTCTTTTCAAGTAGTTCAGCTGGGTAGCCATACACCCACCTACAAATGAGCGACTGAATAGGAGAAAACATGTATAAGAGGCTGTGAAGACTTAAGTGCTGTTTTGTTTTTTCCTTTGCTTTTTTCTCTTTTTTTTTAATTTGTTTTTTTTTTTTTTTAATTTTTGAGAGAGAGAGAGCATGAGCTGCGAAGGGTCAGAAAGAGAGGGAGACACTGAATCCGAAGCAGGCTCCAGGCTCCGAGCTGTCAGCACAGAGCCTGACGTGGGGCTCGAACCCACCGACCACGAGATCATGACCTGAGCTGAAGTCCGACACCCAACTGACTGAGCCACCCAGGCCCCCCTCTTTTTTTTTTTTTAACATTTATTGTTGAGAGAGAGAGACAGAGTTCGAGCAGGGGAGGGGCAGAGTGAGAGGGAGACACAGAATCCAAATCAGGCTCCAGGCTCTGAGCTGTCAGCACAGAGCCCGATGTGCCAGGCTTGAACCCACGAACCGCGAGATCATGATCCAGAGTTGGATGCGTAACAGACTGAGCCACCCAGGCGCCCCCTAAGTGCTGTTTTCTTATGGTTGACGTACTTACACTTGTCAAATGTAGGTCAATTTGTGAGGCTCATTAATAAAACCTTTTGGGGCGCCTGGGTGACTCAGTTAAGCAGCCAACTCTTGATTTTGGCTCAGGTCATGATCTCACGGTTGCGAGATCGAGCCCCGTGTCGGGCTCCTCACTGACAGCGCGGAGCCTTTTCAGTATTCTCTCTCCCTCTCTCTCTCCCCCTCCTCTGCTCGTGCTCTCTCTCAAGATAAATAACCAAAACACACGCACACACACGCACACACACGCACACACACACAAACAAAAAACCTTTTATAGCTGTCCCTATGTATGTACACCTAACCCCAGGTGGTCCTCCTGAGACCCCCTGAACACCAACCCTAGTCCCCTTCACAGCGCTCATTCCACTCCATCGAGATGAAAGAAACCATCAAGAACCAGGAGAAACTCGCCTAACTGCAGCTACAACAGGGCCACCTGGGTGTCGGTTAAGCGTCTGACTCTTGATTTCCTGCTCAGGTCATGATCTCGCGGTGGTGACATCGAACCCAGCCTCGGGCTCCACGCTGATCACGGAGCCTGCCTGAGATTCTCTGTTTCTCCTTCTGCCCCTCCCCCTGCTCTCTAAAATAAATAAACAGGGCCACCCGGGGGGCTCAGTCGGTTAAGCATCCGACTTCGGCTCAGGTCATGATCTCGCGGTTCACGGGTTCAAGCCCCCGCGTCAGGCTCTGTGCTGACAGCTCAGAGCCTGGAGCTTTCTTCGGATTCTATGTCTCCCTCTCTCTCTGCTCCATCCATCCCCACTCATGCTCTGTCTGTTGAAAATAAATAAACATTAAAAAATTTTTTAAATAAAAAGAACAGCTAAAAGCAGATGAAAAGACCTTCAGCTCTCCTTAAAGGAGTCAGGGGTAAACAATACCATATTGAAAAGGTGAATATGTTCACAAGCCAAGTTAAAGATAAAGACTCCCCAAGATCAAGTTGTGGGGAATTGTGATGAGGCTTCTGAGAACGAAGCACCCTGAATGGAGTCAACTGCTGAAGAAGATACGACCTGAGCAAGTTACTCGGAGCTGCTCTTTTCTATAATGGCTGCTTATTAACATTTTGTTCATAGATGTGATCAACCCTGTATCTCTCCTATTTTTAAGCCCAAGCCCCTTGAACGCTTCCGCTCTTTTCAGTCTGGGCTTGTACTCCATTCATTCTTTGCTGCTAGTTAAGCTGAAGAAGCCTGGAAATAAAGTTTGAAACAGGGTTAATAAAGCTCCTTGCCTTGGGGCGCCAGGGTGGCTCAGTCGGTTAGGCGCCGACTCTTGCTTTCGGCTCGGATTGTGATCTCACGGTTCGAGGGTTCGGGCCCTGCATCAGGCTCTGTGCTGACGGCACAGAGCCTGCTTGGGATTCTGTCTCTCTCTCGAAAATAAACATTAAAAAAAGAATATTTTAAAAATAATAAAGTTTTTGCCTTTATTAAATAAATAAGTAAATAATCAAACCTTTTATACTATTTCACCCTAACTTCCAAACAGATCCTATGTTAAGCGATTTTAAAGTTTATCTCACTGGAGTCATCTGGCTTTAGTCCTTTGAAGGATCTGGACATTTTCAGTCCCTTAGCTTGCACATGAGAAAGTCGAGGGTCAGAAAGTACAATCATTGGGGGCGCCTGGGTGGCTCAGTCGGTTGAGCGTCCGACTTCAGCTCAGGTCATGATCTCACGGTTTGTGAGTTCAAGCCCCGCGTCTGGCTCTGTGCTGACAGCTCGAAGCCTGGAGCCTGCTTCCGATTCTGTGTCTCCCTCCCTCTCTCTTTCTCTGCCCCTCCCCTGCTTGCACTCTGTCTCTCAACAAAAACTAAATGCTAAAAAATATTTAGAAAGTTTAATCACCGGGGCACCCGGGTGGCTCAGTGGTTGAGCCCGCTACTCTCGATCTCAGCTCAGGTCATGATCTCTGGGTTCGTGGGTTCCAGCCCCGCATCGGGCTCTGTGCTGACAGCACGGAGCCTGCTTGGGATTCTGTACCTCCTTCTCTCTGCCCCTCACCTGCTGTGCTCTCTCTCTCTCTCTCAAAATAAATAAACTAAAAAAAAATTAAAAAAAAAAAAGTTTAATCGTTGAACTACAGCGACTAAATCCCTTGACTTTCCCCCCAGATCACCGGGAAAACGAGTCTCAACTCACCTGTCTTCTATATGATGCCTCTTTGAACTCTCATTTCTTCCTCAGCGCTCACGCAGTACTCTAAATAGATTTCCGAGTACCTGTAACACTTTATTCTGTTTCCTTACCCACTTTTCCCTCGCATTCAAAGTGCGATCTGTGGACCAGCCTCACCTGCATCACCTAGAGCTGGTCGGAATCTCAGGCCCCGCTGCAGATCTGTCGAATAAGTTTCTACGTTTTAACAATGTTCCGGGGATCCATACGCACGTTCAGGTTTGAGAAGCTCTGTCCTAGACCACTAGTTCATCAAGCGCTGGAATCGAGGCTTAGAAATCTTCGCGTTCCTAGAGAGCAGTGTAGGGGCCAGTAATATGATCTATAATTCAATAAATGTTTTTAATTGAATGACACAATCCAGTGGTTTACTCTCCTCTCCTCGATTGCCTTTGGAACAAACACCATTTTTTTCTATATCTACACCCCCACCCCTCCCCACCACCGCTCTGTGTTATAATAGTAAACCCCGGTGTCTGCCCACTTCAGGCTCCACGGAAGCTTCGAGAGCTTCAGGGGAATTTGCTGGAAACAGAGATAAGAGCGCATCAGTTTCTGACTGAAAATTTCTTCCGCTGTGTATTCATATTCCAATTTGTTTTATTCAATTAGGAAATAAGTTGCAAAACAAAAAAAAAAAAAAAGCCTAAGTAGTGATTTGTAGATGTTGGGGCTGAGTTGGGGAAAAAAAAAAAAAAAAGCTGCTTGCTTTGGGTTTATGGAGGAAAGCTAGTCAGTCTCAGATCTGTTACCCTCCTTCTTTATTTCTTGACATCTTCCCACTTCTTGTGTTCAGGGATGAGCTTGTGGCCCCCATCAATAAAACACGGGCAGGACTGTCCAGGGAAGTGTTCAGTGTTGCTATAAATCTGGGGGTGGGGGGCGCGAAATATGGCGGTGACAACGACTTTTACTTCTTTCCTGGAACAAAGGCTTAATTATAGATGTAAAATTTGAAAGAAAAGTAAAACCCTGAGCGCCCACGCTACCCTTTATTTACTTTAAGTGGTTTTTCTTTCTGTTTCCTCAGTAGAAAATAATGATGTCTTCATATGAGACTTCGCTGTCATTTCCTAGGGAGAAAGTGTTTCTTTGCATTTAGTCGATGTAGACCGGGATTCAGATGGCATATGATCACTCCCTTCCTGTTACTGTTGTCAAGGTGATAAAAGAGAAAACAGAACGCCTGCATAAATGCGAGGCTCAGGTTGGAAAAGTCAGAGGTTTTGTAGCTCGAACCAGGGCTCAGCTTGAGATGAAAAAAAAAAAAAAATGCGCTGACCGCCTTTATACATCTTTGCTCAAGTGTATTTTATTCTAAATCGTTTGGTGTTGACATGTACTTGTAAAGCGAAATAAATGATTGAAGGCTATATGGCAATGGGGCAGCGTTTTTGAGGCGTATATGGCATTCCTCATAGTGAATCTGACAGAGTCCTGATTATTGTTACAATGACGTTAAATACAGGTGACCCTTCAACAACATGGCTTTGAACTGTGCAGATCCACTCCTCCGCAGATTTTTTTTTTTTTTGATAAATACAGTACGGTACTGTACATGTATTTTCTCTCCCTTAAAATGTTCTTTTCTCTAGCTTCCTTTGTTGTAAGAATATAGTATATAATACACAGAACATACAAAATGTGCTGATCGACCGTTTGTTACCACAGTAAGGCTTCCGATCAACAGGAAAGCTATTGGCAGTTAAGGTTGGGGCGGGGGGAGTCAAAAGTTACCCCGCCCCCCCCCCCCGGCACCCTTGACCCCTACATTGTTCAAGGGTCAGCTGTATAAGGAAAATGGTAAACCGTGGTATATATAGTAAATAGATGCTCAGAATGTTCTAGTGCCCTTCCTTCACCCTCATAAAACTCATTTCTAGGAGTGAATTTTTAAAAATTGTGGTAAAGAGGGGCATAATGTTGCGTTCCCCCTGCCCTCTCCCCCACCTCAACTGTATGTGAGGAGGTACCTCCCACCTTATTTGAAGGGGCAGAAATATTTCTTTTTAATTTTTAATGTTTATTTATATTTGAGAGAGAGAGAGAGAGACAGAGAGAAGGAGTGATAAGGGGAGTGGCAGACAGAGAGGGAGACACAGAATCCGAAGCAGGCTCCAAGGCTAGGAGCTGTCAGCACAGAGCCCGGCTCGGGGCTCGAACCCACAAGCCGTGAGATCATGACCTGAGCCGAAGTCGGAGGCTTAACCGACTGACCCATCCAGGCGCCCCTACAAATCTCTATTTTTATGATCGAGGACACTGAAGCTTACGGAGGTTAGCTAAGTTGACTGTGGTCAAACAGGTGCTAGGAGCATAGTCTAGACAAGGCCAGAGAGAGCAGATTAACTCCAAAATCCATGCTCTTAACCATCGCACGGTACCGCTCAGCAATGATAACAATAGTAAAAAATAATTGCAACTGTTTATTGAGCACCTGCTATGACGGCCGGGCACTGTGTTCAGGACTTTGCATACTTTAAGCCGCTTGGCCTTCACATGAAATATACGAAGGCTGTGTTATGGGTCCCGTTTTGCCAGACAAAGAGATCAAAAGTTAGGCCTAGCACCTCATTCGTTTGGGGTCGCCCGTTTGAGATTGGTAAGTGGGGGTACCCTAAAGGATGAGATCAATACGGTTCAGGATGTGTTTGGCCAGGGTACGGCAGAACCTGAATCCGGCCCCGATGCCCCGCTTCCAGGGGGTCTCCCGAGGGAAATCTATGCTCAGAGGATAAAACAAACCATAGCGTCCCTTTATTATTAGCTGGGGCCTTGGCCCCAAACTCCAGTGTATCCCACCATAAGGAGTGAGGCCATGAGCCACCACTGCAATTTCCTATGCCCGATAGGCCTGAGGCCTCCAAAGCCCACATTCTAGGCTTGGTTCTTCCTCCACTGAGGTGACAAGGCCCTGGCTAGGGGGGTTAGGGGAAAGAAAGACCGTTTGTCTTGACGCCTGGGAGCCTCTGCCCCCAGAACAGAGCTGCTGCAAAGGAAGGGCGAGTGAAATGGCCCTTCCAGACAGAAGATGGAGACAAACCTATACGAACCACGTAGCTCTTTGCTCCTCTATAAGTGCCACCCACTGTGGCTGTGGTTCAACCCAGTGTTCTAGAATCTTCCCCGTCCAGATCAGCAGTCTTTTTTGGGGTGGTGGCGATGGGGGTGAGACAGGAGAAGAGTAACCCTGAGCTTCCTTCCCCCTCAAGACCAGCATTATCATAGCAAGTAAATGGTAGAGCTGAGGTTAAAACTAACGTCTGTCTCTTAACCACTATTCCAGAGGGAGAGGCATATCCAAAGTCCTTGTGGGTATGGGTCAAAATACATATGACTGGGACACCTGGGTGCCTCCGTCGGGCGAGCATCCGGCTTCGGCTCAGGTCATGATGTCACGGTTCGTGAGTTCGCGCCCCACGTGGGGCTCTGTGCTGACAGGTCAGAGCCTGCTTCGGATTCTGGGTCTCTTTCTCTGTCTCGCTCTCAAAATTAAGTCAACATTAAAAAAAAGAAAACAAAAACAAAACAATAAACAACTAACGAGAAAAGCAAATAAAAAATAAATCGCACCTTTCATCACTCTCGTGTGCTTTCAAAGGTCTCCAAGCTGTGCCACAAAATGTATTGCATGTTTTCCAGCCCGTGGGTGTGAAACGTAGAACCAAATAATATTCGGGTAATACACCTGTACCCAGATGCACTGTGTGTTCATTTGCTCCTTCACTGATACGTCCACTAGGTTATTTGTTAACTGAAAAAGGGAAAGGTCATTTGGTGCCAGGTACCATCCTCGTGATGACGCACGCCGCTCTCCACCCTCCGCGAACTCGTTGAGCGCGGCTCCCGGGGCCGGGCACCGTGCGAGACCCCTTTCCTCCCACTTGGTTGACACGCCGTTCCCTTTGGCGGGCTCATTTCTTTTCTCTGCCCTTCCTTGCCCGTCCTCCATCTCCGCTGTCATCGGGGGACAGAGCTCCGCCTGGGGTCCTCTGCCTCTCTCACACGAACCTTTCTCACACCTTCGACCGGCACCCCTAAGCTCAGCCATTCCCCTGACGGCCTCTTCCTCCACCTTCAACCCCCCGCAGTAGGTTCGTTGAAGAGCCTGACGGTCTCGCTCCGAGTCTCACCATCTACTAAACTGAACTCCTCGCGCTCCTCCTTCCCAGATGGTCTCCCTGACCTGGCATCCTCATTTCCGCGGATGGCACGCAATTGTCTGAGTCCTACCATTGACCTGTGGGGGGTCATCTTAGCATGTGGCTTTTCTTTTTGTCACCCCCACGAGGCAGTTCTTAAGCCTCTCCTCTCCTTTTCCTGTTCATCCTCGCCAACCTAACGTGGGCCATGGTTACTACGTCAGCCTCCTTGCTGGGGTGCCTGCTGAAGATCCCTGCTTGCTTCTTGCCACGCGTCGCATACACGGCAGGGCAAAAGAGCTAAATCGTTAGGAGCATGGCCCCTGGGGGTGCTTTTGTTATCATTAGTTTTGTAGCGTCTTGTGACATCTTCTATTCTGGCACTCTTAAATCATTTCATTTTCTCCCGAACTAGATTGTCAGCTTTTTAAAAAAATTAAAAAAAAATTTTTTTTTCTTTAATGTTCTTTTATTTTTTGAGAGCGCGCGAGCGGGGGAGGGGCAGAGAGAGAGGGAGCCACAGAATCCGAAGCGGGCTCCAGGCTCCGAGCGGTCAGCACAGAGCCGGACGCGGGGCTCGAACTCACGGACCACGAGATCATGACCTGAGTCGAAGTCGGACGCTTAACAGACTGAGCCACCCAGGCGTCCCTAGTCTGTCAGTTTGAGTAAGCTGCGTTGAAGCCTGGGACCACTTTCTTAACAAAAGCAACATCAAAAACTGAGCGGCAACTGACATGCCAGGTACTTTCATAAAATTAACCTTGGTATAGCCCACAGTGACTATCACACGATGTGGAGATAAGCCAACAGATACTTATCTGTTTGAAGAGCCCAGCCGTCCATTTTAGCCATTTGATATCCTGTCAAATAGGGCACGATCCGTGGAAACTGGTCTTTGCTTAAATTCCTCTCTCCCTGCCTAGAATCCCTTGATCACTCTCCCCCTTCCCTCCCTCCCCCTTACCCCAAAGCTTCACATTCTGCCCCTTCTTCAGGACTGGCCCGAGTTCTGTATCCTCCAGGAAGCCCCTGACCCCTGGTCATTTGAACCGGTCATGTCGGAGTTGCACCGAACAACAGTGTGGACATGAGAATCCTCAGACCTGGATTTGATGTGCAATTCTGCTACATATTTCCTGGGTAGCTCTCCGCAAGCTGTGTTAGGTCTTCGGTTTTCTCATCTGTAAAATGAGACTTATGATGGCTTTGCAGTTATTTTGAAGCATTCAGGGAAATAAAAGTAAGTAAGAGGGCTAGCCTCAGCGTTAGTTTTTCTCTTTGATCATACCAAAACCTTGGAGTTTTACTTTTCTCGTGTCTTATTTTTCCAGAATGATGCAAATAAGTCCTGTCTGGATGAGTACAAACATGTTGGGGGCGGGGAGGGGGGGCTCTGCTACTCTAATACCTGCCACTCGATCGAGAACTTCTTTTGAATATCTATGAGCAGTGAACCTATGAGCTGAAACAGTAGGGTGTGTGTAGGAGGACAGAGGAAACTGTTAGCAGGGTAACAAAAAAAAAAAAAAAAGAAGAAGAAGAAGAGGAAGAAGAGGGGGAGGAGAAGGAAGACGATGATGCTGGGTCTCACGTAACACAGTCTTTTTTGTTAATGTTTACTTATTTTTGAGAGCCAGGGAGAGAGAGAGCATGAGTGAGGGCAGGGCAGAGAGAGAGAGGGAGGCACAGACTCCAAAGCAGGCTCCAGGCTCCAAGCTGTCAGCACAGAGCCCGACGCGGGGCTCGAACTCACGAGCCGGGAGACCGTGACCTGAGCCGAAGTCGGGCGCCTAGCCGACTAAGCCACCCGGGCGCCCCTCATGTAATGCAGTCTTGCAGTAGGCAGCTAGTCAGCCAAGCAACTCCACGATGTGTGTAAGACCCTAGGCTCTCTCCTCCTGCCCTGCTCTCCTAAACTTGTAGCTTTTTCTTTGCACCAGTAAGATGGGTCTCATCATCAAGGATCGTGGCTGCATTCCAAGTAGAAAGAATGGAGAAGGTGAATGGCAAAAGGCCAGCTGAGTCTGTCCTCTTCGTCAAGAAAACAGTAACTTTCCCAGAAGCCTTACTCAGTAGACTCCTACTCTTCTCTCTCGTTTGCCGGGTCTGGATCACATGGCCACCTGAACTTTCTAGGGAGGCTTGCGGAGGTGAGTATTCTTCCTGGGCACATCATCTCCTTGGAAAATGGAGGTTCTGACGGTGAAGGTGAAAAGGATGCGTACTGGGTAAACGACACCCAGTATTTGCCACAGGAAGCTTACCATCTGTTCCGTTAGGATACACCATGAACAGATGGTGGGGGGGGGGGAGAAAAGGCTAAGAACATTTCCAAAAGTAACCGAAAGGTTTCTGCAGAGGGATAAAGAATGGGCTGAAATCATTTGGCTGAGGTCTCACGGGGAAGTAAATTCCCAAGAAGCTTCCAAAGAACTTTCGGAACAAAATTATTGCTGTTGTGATTAAAACGAACGCTGGCTCACGTATCCCATCAGACACGTAGGGTTCACGGATGGACTTGGATGGAGCGCAGAAAGGCTGGAACCGTTTTCACGGGCTCCTGTCCCACAAGGTCATGGGGTTTCTATCTTCAGAAAGCTGAATACAGACTCTGAGAACTCGTTTAGATGATGGTTCCCAAGAGGAACCACTCCTGGGCCACACATGGTGTGGTTTACTTTCAATATGGAATACGATGTTTAGTCTCTAAAGCTGAGCATTCTCTGGAATCAGACACTTCCTTAATCCCTTTTGACATTTCTGATTTAGAATCCAATCTAAAGAGAGCATACAAAGTTCAGGGAAAATTAAAAAAAAATTTTTTTCTTAAGTGCATATCGATGCTGGGTTTACACATAGAAATGAAAACAGTGATTGTACCATCCAGAATGCCACCAGAGAAACAGAATCTTTAGGATATATGTATGTGTGTGTGTATATATATATATATAGGGGCGCCTGGGCGGCTCAGTCGGTTAAGTGTCCGACTTCGGCTCAGGTCATGATCTCGCGGTTCACGAGTTCGAGCCCCGCATCGGGCTCTGTGCTGACGGCTCGGAGCCTGGAGCCTGTTTCCGATTCTGTGTCTCCCTCTCTCTCTGCTCCAACCCCGCTCGTGCTCTGTCTCTCTCAAAAATAAATAAAAGTTAAAAAAAATTTTTTTTAAATCTTATTGGAATGAATGGGCTTGGGTGATTGTGGGGGCTGGCTAGGTCAAGTCCAAAATCTTAAGTCTGTAGGGAAGAGCATCAAGAAGGGCAGGATGGAACTCAGGCACGAGCGGATGCTGCCCTCCACAGGTGAAAATTCTACTTTAGGGGAAGCCTCCGTTCTGCTCTTAAGGCCTTCAACTGATTGAGTCAAGCCCACCCGGATTATCTCGGATAATCTTCCTTACTTCCAGTCAACTGCGTAGAGACGCAAATCACATCTATAAAATACCCCTAATTTCGGTTAGCATTTGATTGAAAAACTGGGGACTGCAGCCTAGCTGTGTTGACACATAAAACTGAGCCTTCCAGTGATGGTTGGTGTTTCATTTTGTTTTCAGTTTTCCACCAGTGAACACTTTCTTCTTGGTGAAAATAAATCATAAGCCCAGACAGGCTTCCAAGAAGGGAGAGAGTCAATATCATCAATCTGTGGGATTGGCATTAATACGTATTTGGTCTATGAAGGTCATTAACCATCTGGTAAAAGGAAGCTTCATTGATTACAGCTCCTCCTTTGGGTGTCTGCTGTTGCCTGATTCCACTAAACTGTTTCCAGTTTATTGGTAGGAAAATTAGTTCTCCAGTTCAATCGATGTTTAACACCTAAAAAAGGAAGGAAGCATTTCAAGGAACAGGTGTGTGTTTCTTCACTTGTAAATCATTTCTTCATGCCACAAATATTTAATGAGTACTGGGCTAGGTTACTCGGCTATTTCCACTCTCCCTTGAGATCAAAATGGTGGATTACACTTGTAGGAAAGTATCACTTACCCGAACTAACTTAAGGATACATTGTTTTGAAACCGAAATAAACCAGTAACCATTAAAAAAAATGGTGGACACTTGAGGCACCTGGGTGGCTCAGTCAGTTAAGCAACCGGATTCGGCTCAGGTCATGATCTCATGGTTCATGAGTTCGAGCCCGGAGTCGGGCTCTGTGCTGACAGCTCGGAGCCTGGAACCTGTTTCGGATTCTGTCTCTACCCCTCCCCTGCTCATGCTTTGTCTCTCTGTCTCTCTCAAAAGTAAACATTAAAAAAAAAAAAATTTTTTTTTTTTTTTTTTTTTTTTTTTTTTGCTGGATGCTTCAAATACTGAAACCTACACAAGAGCAGAAAGCATTTTGTTTCGAAATGTACCTACCATCTCCGACTAATGTGGGAAAAGTTATTTTCTTTCGGAGCCTCAGTTTGCTTATCTGTAAAATGGGAATAATGCTTGCTATCTTGAGGGTTTAGGGGAGGATTAGATGAGAAAATATGTTCAACACTTGGAGCACGGCTGATGCTCTACAGATACTGATTTTTGGCCTCCGTCTATGTATATCGTCTCAAGTTGATAGCATTGTTTGGATATCAATATGAGGCAAAGAATCAAGTGAGGTTGCCAGTGTCCATGAACTGACTATACTCTCTGTAGTTTCCTTTGTAGTTACTTATGTGTATATAAAGACCATTTTTACACGTTACCATTTCTACACAGGTGTAGATAAACTTGTCAAGTATTTACGATTGCTTTTTTGCCCGAAACATCAGCATTCTTTCCCAATTTTATCTGGAAATGTTCCCGTGAATCATAGTGGTGAGGTTCTGAGCAAATGTTAGATGCCACCAGATTTCCTAAGTTTGAAATCGTTTCTGACTCAGGAAAAAGGAGTATTCTTAAATTCTTTTCCAGATCAGACTTGGTCATGTCTGATGCACTAGTTGGCAGATGTCCAAGTTGTTTCGTTTTATTATTAACTGTTAATTATACAAATAATATTTTATTTTCCCCCCAAAATGTAAATGAGTCTAAAATCTCCTTTGATCCCTACTACTCAGTGGTCACTACAATTATCAATTTGGTCTGTATTCTTCCCGACCATTTGTCTGTGGATTTGCACATATATTACAGGATACAGACAGATGAACTTACGTGGAAAGTAGCTATTTTACTCATCTAAGGAAAATGGGGCCCATTATTGATTTTATCATGTAAACTTTGGTGTTTTGGGTAGGAGAGATTGGAGAGGAGAGAAGGAAGAGAGGTCTCTCTGAAAGTGATTGTTTACTTCTCTATAGTCCATTTCACTTTGGTTTTTTGAGTCAGTTTCTTGCAAGTTACACCACCAGACTGTCTGCTGTGCACATGCAGAAGCAGCTTAAGGATGCTGCATCCAGGGGCTCCTGGGTGGCTCAGTCGGTAGAGCGTTCGACTTTGGCTCAGGGCGTGATCTCATGGTTTGTGAGTTCGAGCCCCACATTGGGCTCTGTGCTGACAGCTGGGAGCCTGGAGCCTGCTTCAGATACTGTGTTTCCCTCTCCCTCTGCCCCTCCCCTGCTCATGCTCTCTCTCGCTCTCAAAAATAAGTAAACATTAAACAAATTTTTTTTAAAAGCCGCATCTAGTTTCATCAAAGGGTCACAGCTCAACAAAGACTGGATACGCAACCCCTGTGCCTTCTGAAAGTATCCCTCCACCAATGACTATCATCAGTCCCATTTTACAAATTAAAAAAATAAAAAGGAAAAGACTTTGGGCTTTAAAGTGTAAACTGGGGGTGCCTGGCTGGCTGAGTCAGTAGAGCATGCCATGCTTGATCTCCAGGTCGTGAGTTCAAGCCCCACATTGGATGTAGCGATTGCTTAAAAAAAAAAAAGTGCAAACTGAGGTCGCCAAGGGTAAATTCTGTTTTCCAACGGAAACAAATCTCTTCGTTAAGCATTTCATCAATTTCTTTTAAAATAGGAGGGGAGGGGCGCCGGGGTGGCTCAGTGGGTTGAGCGTTGGACTCTTGATTTCGGTATAGGTCATGATCCCAGGGTCATGAGATCCAGCCCCGAGTTGGGCTCTGCACTGAGAGTGGAGCCCACTGGGGATTCTCTGTCTGTCTGTCTCTCTGCAAAATAAATAAAACGGAAAAAGAAAATAAAATGGGAGGGGATTTCAAGTTCCAGACAAGATGGCATAGACTCCTTCCTCCCTGCTCCTCCCTGCTAAGAACAGCTAGAATCTGGGTAAAGAATACAAAAGCCCATCACAACCAGACTCTAGTGGTGGCAGGGGGACCGTGGGCCAGCTGGAGACCACAGGATTTGAGGAAACACGGTAGTGCGCTCCCTGGTTTTTCAATATCCCCGGCCGGGTTCTGGAAAAGCCTGCAACCTAGAATCTCCAGAGCAGACAACAACCAAACAAAAGACCAACAAAACCAAAGAAAAGCTTTTTCTTTCTGGCCCAAAGACCAGGAAAGGAAAGAAACCTTTGACAACACCTACCCTAACCCAGCCAGAGGTGTCCGCAGAAACTGGAGCAGGGACTGTAGACTATGGTTCCCGTCCAATAGCCTGGGGTGGCTGGGGGCAGGGGGGGCGGAGGAGGGAGCCCCGCTTTCCTCTCCCTCCGAGAACACCAGCTCGAGACAGTGGGAGCGTGAGCAGCACCAGGCAGCCTGGGGAAGCACTCTCCTTCCCTGCTGCTGGCGCCGGTCCAGAGCAAGCCGGGAGCCCCAACCGCACCAGGCAGCCCCGGGGGAGCCACGCTCTGCCACCCCCCACCCCCCCCCCCCGCGTGCCCCCACCAGTGGCACCAGCGGGAACCCGCCGAAGAGTCCACACTGTTGTGCCCTGTCCCTGGCAGCAGCAGGTAGCCGGGGTGAGCACTTTCAGCCCCTGCGGGCCTGGCATCGCCCAGTCCCCCATCTGGTGATCTCATGACCCCCACCAAGCGGCAGGTGGCTAGGAAGGCACTTTTCTCTCCTGCCAGTGGTGTCGGACCAGAGACTGGGGGGTGGGGGTGGGGAGTGTGGACATCTGCCACTCCCCTCCCACCTGGCGTCCGCGGAGGATCCAGAGAGATGCTTCCCGGACCGGGTGTTGCCGTGTCAGCGGAGACAGAGCGAGGAATCTGGACTTTCACCCTTGTCTGCCAGTGGCAGCTGGTGCCCCTCAGGCTTCTAATTATAGAGTGAAGGAAGGATCTCAGGAGGGAGCTGGAGAAAGGGATTCTGGAAATCGGCATGGGAAGTAATGAAAGACACCTGACTGGCCCAAAGGTAAAACGAAATCAACAGGCCTAAAACTCCGAGAACAGAACCACGATCTACGTTTCCAAGGTGGCTTCAAGTAGCACACAAGCAAAGCAGACCAGAATGGCGCTGCAGGGGTTCTAAAAACTAAACTGTCGTTGGAACCAGAGTCCACAAAAGTAGGCCACGATCCGCGCGCGCTCAACCTAAACAGAATAACTGCCTGCTAACAAAGAAGATTTAAGTAGGATCCAGAGTCTCCTAACATCCAAAATGTCCAGGAGACGATGGAAAAGCACACAGCATCCCCAGAGCTAGTCAAATCACAACTCGAAAGGGAAAAAGACAACACACAGCACTGAGATGAATCCGATGTTGGAATGACCTTACAAGGACTTTAGAGTGACCGTCATAAAAAAACGCTTCAGGGGACGCCTGGGTGGCTCAGCTGGTTAAGTGCCGGACTCTTGATTTTGGCTCAGGTCATGATCTCACGGTTCGTGGGTTTGAGCCCCACATTGGGCTCTGTGCTGACAGCTCAGAGCCTGGAGCCTGCCTTGGATTCCGTGTCCCCCTCTCTCTCTGCCCCTCCCCCGCTCACCCACACTCTCTCTCCCCCCAATACATTAATAAACATTTTTAAATGCTATAAACATCTTTTAAAAACACGTAATAAACATTAAAAAAAAATAGTTACAAATTCTCTTGAAACAAACCGAGAAAAAATATAAAATTTCAGCAAGCAAATAGTTATGAGACAACCAAATGGAAATTACTGAAGTGAAAAATAATCAAAATTAAAAACGGACTGGATGGGCTCATAGTAGCATGAAGATGATGGGATAGAATCAGTGAACTTGAGAACAGAACAACAGAATTTCTCCGATCTGAACAAAAGAGAGAAAATAGATGAGGGCAAAATACCCCAGTCTCAGAGCCTGGTTGGACAATAATATTCATAATATTCATATCATTGAAGTCCCTGAAGGAGAAGAAAGAGTGGGACTGAAAACAAATTCAAAGAAATAATGGCTCTTTAAATTTTTTTAATGTTTATTTATTTATTTTTTTTTTTTTGAGAGAGAGAGAGAGACAGAGACGGAGCATGAGTGGGGGAGGGGCAGAGAGAGAGGGAGACACAGAATCCGAAGCAGGCTCCAGGCTCTGAGCTGTCCGCACAGAGCCGGCCAGACATGGGGCTCGAACTTGTGAACTGCGAGATCATGAGCCCGTTGGACGCTTAACTGACTGAGCCACCCAGGTGCCCCAAGAAATAATGGCTCTTAACTATTGAGAACAAACTGATGGTTACAAGAAGGGAGGTGGGTGGGGAATGGGTTATATAAGGGATGGGGATTAAGGCGTAAACTTGTCTTGATTAGCACTGGGGGCTGTATGCAATTATTATTTATTTTTTAAAAATTGTTTAATGTTTACTTTTGAGAGAGAGAGACAGAGACTGAGCGTGAGCAAGGGAAAGGCAGAGGGAGGGAGACAGAATCCAAAGCAGGCTCCAGGCTCCGAGCTGTCAGCGGAGAGCCCGATGTGGGGCTCAAACACTCAAACCACGAGATCATGACCTGAGCTGAAGTCAGATGCTTAACTGACTGAGCCACCCAGGCGCTCCTGCAATTATTGAAGCACTATATTTCACACCTGAAACTAATAAAACACTGTATGTTAACTACACTGGAATTAAACGAGAATTCAAAAAACACACAATATTGAATATGTAAATAAACAAAAGTAATAATGTTTTTTTTAAATTTTTTTTTCAACGTTTTTATTTATTTTTGGGACAGAGAGAGACAGAGCATGAAGGGGGGAGGGGCAGAGAGAGGGAGTCACAGAATCGGAAACAGGCTCCAGGCTCTGAGCCATCAGCCCAGAGCCTGACGCGGGGCTCGAACTCACGGACCGCGAGATCGTGACCTGAGCTGAAGTCGGACGCTTAACCGACTGCGCCACCCAGGCGCCCCCAAAAGTAATAATGTTAAAAAAACACAAATAAATAATGGCTGAAAATGTCCCAAACTTGGCAGACATAAACCTACAGTGGTTTTGTTTTAATGTTTATTTATTTTTGAGAGAGAGAGAGAGAGAGAGAGACTGGGAGAGGGGCAGAGAGAGAGGTAGACACAGAATCCTAAGTAGGCTCCAGGCTCTGAGCTGTGAGCTCAGAGCTGGACATGGGGCTCAAACTCGTGAACCATGAGATCATGACCTGAGCCGAAGTTGCACACGTACCCTACTGAGCCACCCAGGCGCCCCTAATATAAACCTACAGTTTTAAGAAGCTCAGTGAAACCCAAACAGGAAAACCCAAAAATGCAACACCAAGACATATCGTAAATAACTTCTGAAAACTAAAGAAAAAGAAAAATTCTTGAATGCAGCCAGAGAGAAAAAAATTATTACCTGTAGAGGAGCACTGATTCAGTTGATAGCAAGTTTCTCATCTGAAATCATAAAGGCTGGAAGGAAGCGGTACAGTTTTCAAATGATGACAGAAAAGACCTGCCAACTCTGAAGTCCATGTTCAGCAAAAATATCCTTCAGGAATGAGAGGGAAACAAAAGACATTCTCAGATGACATAAAACTTATTAAATTTTCACTAGCAGATTTACCACTAAACGAATGGCTAAAGGAAGTTCTCCAAACAGAATGGAAATGACAGCAGAAGGAGGCTTAAAACGTCAGAAAAGAAGGAAAACGATGAAATGTGTATAAATAAAGATAAATATCATAGACTCTCCTCTTCCTCCTTAGTTTTAAAAAAAAATTTTTTTTTAACGTTTCTTTATTTTTGAGACAGAGAGAGACAGAGCATGAACAGGGGAGGGGCAGAGAGAGAGGGAGACACAGAATCCGAAACAGGCTCCAGGCTCCGAGCGGTCAGCACAGAGCCCGACGCGGGGCTCGAACTCACGGACCGTGAGATGATGACCTGAGCCGAAGTTGGACGCCTAACCGACCAAGCCACCCAGGCGCCCCATCTCCTTAGTTTTTTTAAATCATGATGCGTTGCTGAAGCAAAAATTGTAACACCATCTGATTTTGGGTTCAGTGTATGTAGAAGAAACAGGTAAGAAAATGATATTTAAAACATTGCAGAGTAAAGGGACCAAAGGGAAAATGAGGTTTCTACACCCAGTAGACTGAGATAAGCTACACATGCGTATTTTTTTGCTTTTCTAAAGTTTATTTATTTTGAGAGAGAGAGGAAGTGGGAGAGGGACAGAGAGAGAGGGGGAGAGGGAATCCGAAGCAGGCTCTGTGCTGAGCCCTGATGCAGAGCTCGAACTCGCAAACCATGAGATCACGACCTGAGTCGAAGTTGGACGTTTAACAGACAGAGCCACCCAGGCACCCCACATACGCGTATTTTAATACCTAGAGCAAACATTAAGAAAACCATGTAAAGCGAAATACTCAAAACCACTATGTACGTCAAAATGGAATTCTAAAAAATATTCAAGTAACCCACTGTAAGGCAAGAAAAGGAAAACAGAAGAATGAGAAATAGAACAATAAAATGTTAGACTTTAGCCGTAAGATATCAATAACTATGTTAAAGGTAAATAGTCTAGGGGCGCCTGGGTGGCTCAGTCAGTTAAGCATCCGACTTTGGCTCAGGCCATGATCTCACTGCTCATGAGTTCGAGCCCCGCATCAGGCTCTGTGCTGACAGATTCTGTCTCCGTCTCTCTGCCCCTCCCCTGCTCGCACACTGTCTCTCTCTCTCTCTCAAACATAAAAAAATAAAACATAAAAAAAATTTTTTAAAAGGTGAATAGTCTACATACATGAGTTAAAATACAGAGATTCACAGAATGGTTTTTAAAAACAACCCAACTATACGCTGTTTACTAGAAACTCACTTCAAATATAATAACATAGGTAAGGTAGAAAGTAAAAGGACGGAAAAAGATGTACTACTCAAATGGTCATTTATGAAAGGAGTGGTTATATTAATATCAGATAAAGTAGACTTCAGAGCAAACAAAATTACCAGGTACAAAGAGGGATACTGCATAAAAGGGTCCATCCACCAAGAAGACACGGCAATCCAAAATGTGTACGCACCAAACAACACAAGAGAGCTTCAAAGTACATGAAGCAAAAGCTGATAGAAGTGAAAGGAGAAATAAATCCACAATTATCGTTAAAAACTTCAATATGCCCTCTTAGCAGAACTACTACACATGAAATCAGCAAGATTATACAACTCAAAACCATCAAGCAACAGGATCTAATTTATAGGACACTCCACCCAATAATAGCATAATTCACATTCTTTTCAAATACCCGCGGAAGAGTCACCGAGAAGGACAGCTCATAATCTGGGTCATAAAACAGACTTCAACAAATATAAAAGAACTGAAATCATACAGAGTATGTTCTCTGACCATAATGGAATCAAACTAGAAATTAGTAACAAAATCAACAGGAAAATCTCCAAACAGTTGGAAACTAAACAACACATTTCTCATGGATCTATAGGTGAAAAAGGAAATCTCAAGAGAAAAATTTCAAAATACAATGAATGGAACAAAAATGAAAATATATCAAAATTTGTGGAATGTAGCTTTAGCCAAAGCAGTGCTGCCATGGGAATTTAGAACACTAAATGCTTACTTACATCAGAAAAGGGCAAAGGTCTCAAATCAATCATGTAAGCTCCCACCTAAAGACACTAGAAAAAGAGGAGCAAAATAAAATGAACTCACAACAAGCAGAAGGAGAAAAATAATAAAGATAAGAGCAGAATTAATCAAACTGAAGAAAGGAAATCAACAGAGAAAATCAATTAAACAAAAAGCTATTTCTCTGAAAAGATCAATCAAGTTGATAAGCAAAAGAGGAAGATGCAAATCACTAATACTACAAATGAGACAGGAAAATCTTACTACAGATCCTTATAGCCATTGAAAGGAAAATAAAGTCCTCACCCCAGTCCTCAACCCTTCTTTGGAAGAAAGATACTATGTGAATATCTGCCCGTAACACATACATAGTCAATCCATGAACAAAATGTTCATAAACTCTGTTAGTATTTGGAAAAGAAACTAGCAAACTATGAAATTTATTTGACATTAACCCCCACCTCCCCCGCAAAAAGAACTACTATATGATCCAGCAATCCCACTTCTGGGTGTATGTCCAAAGGAAACAAGACCATTATCTCAAAGAGGTGTTTGCACTCCCATGTTCATTGCAACTTACTCACAATAGCCAAGGTATGGAAACAACCTAAGTGTTTGTCAACGAATGAACAGATGAAGTAAATGTGGCATATATATACAATGGAATATCATTCGGCCTTACAAAAGAAAAAGATCCTGTCATTTGTGACAACATGGATGAACCTGGAGGGCATTATGCTAGTGAAATAAGCCAGGCAGAGAAAGACAAATATTGCATGGTATCACTTGTACGTGGAATTGTTAATCAGTTAAGCATCCGACTTTAGCCCAGGTCTTGATCTCACAGTTTGTGAGTTCGAGCCCTTCATTGGGCTGGAGCCTGCTTTGGATTCTGTGTCTCCCTCTCTCTCTATCCCTCCCCACTCACGCTCTGTCTCTCTCTCAAAAATAAATAAACATGGGGCGCCTGGGTGGCTTGGTCGGATGAGCATCCAGTTTCGGCTTGGGTCATGGTCTCACGGTCCATGTGTTCAAGCCCCACGTCAGGCTCTGTGCTGACAGCTCGGAGTCTGGAGCCTGCTTCAGATTCTGTGTCTCCCTCTCTCTCTGCCCCTCCCCTGCTCATGCTCTGTCTCTCTCAGTCTCAAAAATAAATAAAAACATTTTAAAATATATAAATATTAAATGTATATATATAATAGGAAATAAAAGGGCAAAGTCACAGAAACAGAGAGTAGAATAGTGGTTACCAGAGGCTGAGAAGGTGGGGAAAATAGAGGTTGGTAAAAAGGTATGAACATTCAGCTATAAGATGAATAAGGTCTGAATTTCTAATGTATACCATAGTGACTATAGTTGATAACAACTGTATTGTATAATTAAAATTTGCTAAGAGAGTAGAACTTAAATGTTCTTACCAACAAAAAGGGTAAATATGTGAGATGATGGATGTGTTTTTAAAAAAGGAATACCATGGGGGCGCCTGGGTGGCTCAGTCAGTTAAGCATCTGACTCCATTTCGGCTCTGGTCGTGATTTCATAGTTTCGTGAGTTCGAGGCCCATATCAGGCTCCCTGCTGACAGAGCAGAGCCTGCTTGGGATTCTCTCTCTCTCTCCCTCTCTCTGCCCCTCCCCTGTCTCTCTCTCAAAATAAATAAATAAGCTTTTAAAAATTAAAAAAATTAAAAAGGAATAGTATGAAAAACCCTAGGCATTTAAATTTGACAACTTAGATAAAATGGACCAATTCCTTGAAAACCACGAAAACTCAACCAATATGGGATTTATAATCTGAAGAGTCCCATAACTATTAAAGAAGTTAGAATAGTAATTTAAAAGGTCTTGGGGTGCCTTGGGTGACTCAGTCACCCACTCAGTCACCGGTTGAGGGTCCAGCTCTTGGTTCGGCGCAGGTCATGATCCCACAGTTTCATGAGTTTAAGCCCCGCATCAGGCTCTATGCTGCTCAGAGCCTGCTTGAGATTCTCCCTCTTTCTCTGCCCCTCCCCTGCTCGGACTCTCTCTGCCTCTCTCAAAATAAATAAATAAACTTAAATAAAAATAAAAGGTCTTAAAAAGAAAGCTCCAGGTCCAAATGGTTTCACTAAACAATTCTACCAAACGTTTAAAAGAATACGAAAAAATTTCTACCAAACTACCAAAATTCTACCAAACATTTAAAGAATTAATACAAAAGAATTTACACAGTCTTTTCCAGAATACCAAAGAGGAGGGAACACTTCTGTGTCAGTGGTCCCCAAGACCATGCCTGGACCCAATGATTCACTAGAAACTCAGCACATAGTTAGGCTCAGGGCTATGATTTATTACAGTGAGAGACTGCAGAGCAAAATTAACGAAGGCACAGGGGGTGATGCCCAGAGAAAAAACCAGGTACAAGCTTCCAAGAGTCCTCTCCGACTGGAGTCATACAGGACATACCTTAGTCCTCCAGCAAACAGTTGTGACAACACATGTGAAATGCTATCTATCAGGGAAGCTCCTGAGAAACTCAGTTCCCAAGGCATTTATTGGGGTTGGTCATATAGGCACCGTCTTCCTAACATTTACCAAAATTCCAGACTCCCAGAAGGAAAGCAGGTGTCCCACACAGACCATATTGTTTGTACAAACAGCTTAGGCACAGCGAGCCACTCTTATCAGTCCTGGTAATGACGGGAATCCTCCTCAAATCCAAGTTTCCAGATGCTAACCAAGGACCAACCTTACAAGCAGGCCCTTCAAAGGATGGCAGTCAGGCCTGCTATGTTAACTCTTGTCTGCACAGCTTGGATATCAGGAGATTTGAAATTTAGTCGCAGCAGAAATCACACATGCTCAAACAGTTCAGGCATGGCGAACCACTCTTATCAATGCTGGGAATGGTGGGAACCCTCCAGAAATCCGAGTTCCCAGTAGCCTTCCCAGGGCCTTCTGTGTTAACTCTTTTCTGCACAACTTCCCAACTCATTTTATGAGGCCAGTATTATCCTAATTCCGAAACCAGCATTCGTTCATGATAAAAACTCAAAGCAAACTAGGAATAGAAGGGGACTTTTTCGGCTTGATAAAGAGCAGCTGGTAGTTTTCTTTATGGTGAAAGATGGCACGTTTCCCCCTAGGACAGGGAACAAGGGAAGTATGTCCACTCACATCACTCTCACTCAACATAGGACCAAAAGTTCTCGCCTGCACAATAAGGTAAGAAAAGGAAATAAAAAGCAGACAGATTGGAAGGGAAGAAATAAAACTGTATTCACAGACAACACGAGTGGTTGTGTAGAAAATCCCAACGAATCTACTAGAAAATTTCTAGAACTAAAAAATGGGTTCAGCAAAGTCAAAGGATACAAGATCAACACACAAAGATTAATTGCATTTCTATATACATACTGATAATGAGCAATGAAACCCCTCCCACAATACTATTTGTAATCACTCCAAAGAAAATGAAATACGGTGTACAATGAACAAAACACGTATGGGATCCGCGTGCTGAAAATTCCAAAATGCTGAGGAAAGAAGTCAAAGATCTAAATAAATGCAGAGGCACACAAATCATCTTCATGGGCTGGAAGATGCAATATAATAAAGATGTTAATTCTCCCCCAAATGGATCCGTAAGTTTAACACAGTCCCTTTAAAAATCCCAGCAGAGTTTCTGCAGATATAAACAAGCTAATTCCAAAATTTATATAGAAAGGCAAATGACCTTGAATGGCTAAAGCAATTTTGAAGAATAAAGTGGGAAGAATCACTCTACCCAATTTTAAATCTTCCTATACAGCTACAGTAATTTAAACTTTGATATTCACAGAGGGGTAGACACATAAGAACAACAGAACAGAATAGGGAACCAAAAATATCCCCACACCATTCGTCCAACACAACATGCCCAACTGATTTTGACAAAAGCAATTCAACGGAGGAAAGAGAGTCATTTTAACAAGTTGTGTTTGAGCCATCAGACCTCTATAGAAAAAAATATGAATCTCGACCTCATTAAGTTCACATTTTATAGCAAAATTCAAAATGAATCATGGATTTAAAAGTAAAGTATACAACTACAACACTTTTAGAAGGAAATAGAGAAAATTTGTGGAACCTGGTGCTAGGCAAAAAATTTCTTAGACACGACACGGAAAGGACAATACGTATATGCAGACATAGAGGGGTGCCTAGGTGGCTCAGTGGGTTAAACATCCATCTTGGGCTCAGGTCATGATCTCATGGTTCGTGGGTTCGAGCCCCACGTCAGGCTCCGTGCTGACCATTCAGAGCCTGGAGCCTGCTTCAGATTCTGTGTCTCCCTGTCTCTCTGACCCTCCCCCACTTGCACTCTGTCTCTCTCTCAAAAATAAATAAACATTTAAAAAATTAAAAATAAACGCAGAAGTTGGACTTCGATAAAATGAAAAATTTGGGGCTGCAAAATCCCTTAAGAAGATAAAAAGACCGCTACAGACTGGGGGAAAAATTGCGAACCATGTATCTGACAGAGAACTTGTATCTAGAATATATATAGAGAATTCTCAAAATTTAACAGTAAGAAGCCAACAATACAATCAGAAAATAGAAAAAAGACATAAACGGACATTGCACCAACGAGGATATACAGATGGCCAATAAGAACATGAAAAAATGTCAACATCATTAGGGAAGTGCAATTGAAAACAAAGAGCGATCACTAGACACCCATTAGAATGGCTAAAATAAAATTATAGTGACAATACCAAATGCTGGCAAAGATGTGGAGATCCTGGATCGCCCACACATTGCTGGTGGGAATGTAAAATGGTACAGACAGTCTAGAAAATGCTGGCAGTTTCTTGTAACACTGACCTGATGCTTAGCATCTGACCCAGCAATTGCACTCTGGGACATTTGTCGCAGAAAAAGGAAAACTTATGCTTACACAAAAAACTACATGACTGTTCATAGCATTTTTATATTTTTTTTTTTTTTTTTAATTTTTTTTTTCAACGTATTTATTTATTTTGGGGACAGAGAGAGACAGAGCATGAGCGGGGGAGGGGCAGAGAGAGAGGGAGACACAGAATCGGAAACAGGCTCCAGGCTCCGAGCCATCAGCCCAGAGCCTGACGCGGGGCTCGAACTCACGGACCGCGAGATCGTGACCTGGCTGAAGCCGGACGCTTAACCGACTGCGCCACCCAGGCGCCCCAGCAGTTTTATTCTTAATAGGCAAAAATTGGAAACTATCCAAATGTTCTTCAACGGGTGAAAAAACGCACCGTAAACACTGTAGAACACCAAAGCATAACAACACTGCTAGTTAGCAGGGAAAAGGAATCAACTATTGATACAGGCAGCAACCTGGGTGGATCTCAAGGCAATTATGCTGAATGAAGAAAGGCCAATTTCAAAAGGCATGATTCCATTTCGATATTCTTGAAATAACAAAATTATAGAGATGGGGAACATGTTAGAGGTTGCCAGGGGTTTAGGGTAGGTGAAGGAGGGGACTGTGACTATGTTGTGTAGCAGGAAGAATTTTTGTTGTGGAGGAACAGTTGACTGTGGTGGTTACCCAAATCTACACATGATAAAATTGTGTAGTAGTATATACACAGACACAGAAATTAGTGCATGTAAAACTGGTGAAATCTGAATAAGGTCTGTGGATTGCCCCAATGTCAATATCTTGGTTATGTAAGATACTAGCACTGGGGGAAACTAGGTGAAGAGTACATGGGTCTGTCCTGTAATATTTTTACAGATCCTGTGGATCTATCATTATTTCAAAATGAGTTAATAAGACAAGGTAAATCTGGAGGACAATGAATGTTTTAGAACTCACACATTTGTGTATTATGAAACGGAATTACAGCTTTGCTATGTAAGTCAGACAAAATACAGGAGAGCCTACATTTTTGTCTAGCCAAGAAATGTAAATGAAAATGACAATATGAGTTCATGGTAATTGTACATGGTCCATTTCCAAACCCAGATAGGAAAACCATAAAGGGTTTCTTGCTTAAACATCTGTATGAGTTAGGATTCCACCAGAGAAGCCAACCAACAAAACATTTTACACACACACACACACACACACACACACACACACACACACACATTATTTATTCATTCATTCATTCATTCAAAGATATTGGCTTACACGACTGTGAGGCTGGCTAAGCAAATCCAAAATCTGTAGGGCATGCAGTCAGAAAGGAATGATCGGGCCCACCCAGATTATCCAGGATAATCTCCCTCACTTTAAATCAACCGATCAGGGGCTTTAGTTACATCAGCAAAATATCTTCACAGCAACACGTAGATTAATGTTTGATTGAATAACTGGGGCGGTAGCCTAACCACGTTGACACCTCAAAAAGCCACACAGCATCACAGACCATTTGTGCTGGCAATTGAATAAATTTATTCTGTTCCTAGCCACCCTGGCTTTATTATTATAGGTAATTCAAGCGCAAACAACTTAAATCAACAGTGGCCCACAATGAGTTTTATACATGAGGGTCCACTTACAGAACTTTAGAGTTGAAAGGGGCCATGAAAGGCTTAGTTTGTATTTCAGCACAGCCAGGGCACCTCCCCATCGTCCTCTCGGGCACTTATCCGGGCTGAGGCTCCCCCCAGGCAGCAGCGCGCCCAGCAGGAGCAGAGAGGAACCCACCTGGAGCACGACGCCGCGGGTGCGGGAGCACTCAGGGGGCGGAGCCTCGAGGCGCGCGGCGGTGGCGACGGCGCCCAGCCCGCCAGAAGAGCGCGCGGCGGGCGGACGGCGGGGA
>NW_024420586.1:23776287-23777809 GCF_014898765.1 Herpailurus yagouaroundi
TGAGCCTGCTATCCTCTCCGTCTCTCTCTCCCTCCGCCTCCCCCCTCCCCCCCCTCTCCCTCCCCCCTCTCCCCTTCCTAATTACCCCCCCTCAAATGAAGTTTAGAAACTTTTAAGAAAAATCTCATCAAGGAATAACTTACCTCACCTTATAGGTGAGGGGTGAGTGTTGGGTGACACCCATCTGGCACTCTTCTGAAGTGGCTAATATGAGGACACTTGAGTGGTTTAGAAGTTTCTCACTGTTGTTCAGTTACAGTGGCTGGGAAAGCTGAAGCATTCTGGTTTGTGGGGGAGAGTCTAGGATGAATGGGTAAAAATAATTAGTGAATAAAAAGGTGCTAGCAAATGCTCATTGGAGACCAAGTAACTACCACATTGAGTTTTCTGTTTTCTGAAATACTTGTGACTCCTCTGTGGTTATTTTTGCCTCCTGCCTGTAGGTCTCTCCATAGACAATAGCAGTAAAGCTCTTATCATCAAAACTGCCTCTGTGGTTCTCTTGGGGGACAGAAAGAAGGGTCCTGGGAAGAATTTGCCTGACCCCATGGCTAAGCTTGGGAAAAGTAACTCAGAAGGCAGTCAACTGAAGAAAGTATTTGGGTGCCTGGTATGGGGAAATGGTACTGAGGTTTTGACCAATAGGAGATACCCATGTGTTCATTAATACTGTTTAAGCAGTAAATAATTTAATCTCCATCACAACCCAGAGGCCATAGCTGAGCTCTGCTACCCAAGGAGTTCCTTGTCCGTTGATGTTGGCTGACAGGCAAGGAAATCCAAGCCTGGAATGTGCTTTTTGGAATAGCTGACAAGAGAATATGGTATCAGCATGGCCAGTACACCAGCCAGACCTTGTGTGTTGGAGTCTCCTGGGACAGTTCTTCTTATTAGATTTTAAAAGCTTCTTATTTTGATTATAATTACAGAAATATTGCAAGAATAGTACAAAGAACTCCTGTATTCCCTTTACCCAAGGTCACTAATTATTACTATTTCACTCCCACTTGCTTTATCATTTGTTCGTTCTTTTTCTAAACCATCTGAAAGTAACCATTGCCAGATTAGCACTTGTGAAGGGCATCCTGTTCTGAAGGGTGGCTCAAGTGTAGCAGTGGAGTATAGCAGAACTTTGGTGGTGATGCAGGGCCCCAGAGGTAGAGGGGCGTCTACCTATAGCTGTAAAGGGCATATGTGTAAGTCAGGTGAAATCAGTGTATGGTGCTACATATAGAAATCATTATCAGTTGTAAAAGTGGTTATGATAAACTCTACTTTTGTCATCCTTCATGTCAAGTTTGTTGCCAACTATGCCAAACTTCAAAATTGTTATGAAAATCCACTCCACCACTCCAACTTTGCAGCCGTAATGTATTCTCCAACGTTTTCATTTAATTCGTTCAGCAAATGTGTATTAAGTGCCTACTCTTTGCTAGGGGTATAAGAGGTGAAAGACAACTCATCCCACTGAGAGTTCAACATCCAATGTAAAGGAAGAAGGAAATCTATGGGGGGGGGGGGG
>NW_024420586.1:23777909-23784930 GCF_014898765.1 Herpailurus yagouaroundi
CCCCCCCCCCCCCCCCCCCCCCCCCCCCCCCCCCCCCCCCCCCCGGGCGGAATTCGGTTGAAGGAGTTTACAGGAAGTGCTTAAATACCAGACCCGTTAAGGATCTGAAGAGTAGATACCTGGGAGTAGAATGTGAAGATCCATCTTCTCTGAGGCTTGCTGCTCTTAGATAACAAGGTTCATGATTGGGGAAGCCTTTGGTGGTGTATACAGCACAGGCTATGGGTTCAGGCCAACTTGGATTTGAATCTGCCACTTGATCTTGGCCGGTACTTCTCTGTGCCTCAGTTTCTTCATCTGCCTAACCACATCTCCAAGGTAATAATTAATTGAGGTCAAAATTGCTCTGTAAACATTCATTTTATCTTCCCCCCGCAAGAAATGCAGTATGTGGGGAAATAGCATGAGCAGTATTAGGTATTAAAGTGGGATGCAGGGGAGTGTTTCTATTTTTCCTACAAATATATATGTAATTGCTAATTGCACTGAGAGCTATGATGAAGATCACTATAAGGGATAATAACAACAGTAGCTATGATTTGTTGACCATTGCCTGTGTACTGAGCACTGTACTAAGGTACTTAATGTAGTATATCTCTGAGGTACGAGGCAAAGCTAACTTGCCCACGGTCACACAGCAAGTAAGAGGTAGAATGCTTTTGTAAGGGAGACTAGCAAGGTTCCCTGGACCCTGAATAATGAGCAGGAATAAGCAAGGCAAAAGGGAGGAGGGATTGCCAGGCCAAGGGAACACCAGGTGTCGTGAGGGCACTGAGGTGGGAGAGAGATGTGGAGAGGATCCACAGAGGTTTGGCTAGGACCTGGGGAAAGAGAGGTGAAGTAGGCAGGGGGAGATTGACAGGGCCTTATGGGACCTCATTAAGCAGCTTGTATTTTATTCCAAGGGCAACGGGAGGCTGCTGGAAGGTGTTTTCCACCTTAAACCATACGGGTGTGTGGGGGGTTGGGTTTGGTGGTGTGGTGTGTCTAATCCAGAAAAACATCTAGTGAGGCTTAAACAAAAGTAGCCTATAAGTCATTTCCCCTTCAGTGTCCCACTTTGTGATCCAGTGGAAGCAGTGTTTCTGGCCCAAATGTGTAGATCTTAAGCAGTTTCTACTGCCCACCATTAACGTGGCTAAAAAGAGTTGCTGTGATGCTGGAAGAAGCTGGTCCTGCAGAATGTTTCTAGAAGGTTTAATTAGGTTTATATATCTGATGCTTTTTAGGCTGCAGTAAGGGAGGTCTTTCAGCTTTCACTGAGCCCTGTCAAATGGGGGAAAAAAGTAAAATTGGGAGAAGTCATTCCTGGAAACCTGAGTTGTGTTAGAAATGGAACCGTTGAGTATAAGACTTTGGTTTAAATATATCATGATAAAGATGCTTCAGTGACTAAATGGAAATTTTTAATGCTTTTTGTTTTTTTGGTGTGTGCCATCTGTGATGGCAGACAGCACATTTGTGAGAATCTGGGAAGACTTAGACATTTTTTCAGTACTTATATATTTATTTATTCTCGTCCAGGTACTGCAGGTTTTTCTGTTTGAAACTATTTCTTTTGTGCAGAATCAACTTCGCAGGAGGAAAACCAGTGTTCTCTTCCCCTTTCCATATGTACCAGACTGCAAACATACTTACTTTGAAGTAGCCTGTGTCAGTTAGCTTTTGGGGGGCAGGGAGGGTGGTTGGCTGATCTAGGTTGGCCTTGCTCACACATCTGGTGCTTGTCAGGCCGGTTGGTCTATGAGGCCCTAAGCAAGGATGGCTCATCTCCACTCCAAATGGTCCCTCCTTCGGCTGGCTGGTCTGGATGGGTTAACATCGTGGTCTCAAAGGCACAAAGAGTAGCCAGCAAGAGCAAGCTCCATGTACAAGCACTTCTCTTGTGTCTGCTTGTGTCATATTTGGTATTGTCCCATCAGCCAAAGTAGGGAAGTGCTTCCTTGGCTAAGCCCAGAGTCATAGTGGGAGGGAGCCACCTAAAGGTGCAAACACCAGGTGCCTGGGTGGCTCAGTTGGTTAAGCGTCCGATTCTTGATTTCGGCTCCGATTCTTGATTTCAGCTCTGGTCATGATCTCACAGTTTGTGAGTTCAAGCCCTGCATGGGGTTCTATACTGACAGTGTGGAGCCTGCATGGGATTCTCTCTCTGCCCCTCCCCTGCTCACGCTAGCTCTCTGTCTCTCTCTCTTTCAAAATAAATAAATAAACATAAAATTAAAGGTGCAAATTCAAGGAGATGCAAAAAAAAAAAAAAACTGGGGGCCATTACTTAAGTAATGCAAAATAATTATTAATGTAACCTCTTTTCCTTTGATAAATCTTGTTAAACACTCATTTCTAAATGTACTGTATTCTTGAGATTAAGTAATACAATTGGGCCATCTTCTCTTCTATTGAGTGTGGAGCTGAGTGGTGTTTTTTTCCAGAAGGAAACTGAAGGGAGACAGTGTGCTCTGGATGTAAATATTCTTGTGAATGGCTTGACTGCTCACTGATTTTGTGTAGCTATTAACAAAGGAATTCGTGGGTTTTCTCAACCTCCTGTTCAAGTTTTATCACAAAAACTTAGTGTACTAGGCTGTACTGCATTTTGTAGTCAAGCAAAAGGATAGTTAATTGGAAATCCATCACTACCTGAAAGATGAGAGAAACATTTGCAGCCTTTCCTTATAACCTTTATGTGATTTATAGTTTTTACCTGAGAAGAAATCCTTATTTGGGCATTATAATAAAGACAAAGGATTCCCTCTAGGTGTGTTTCATTTGGTCAAGATTTTAAAGTCTTCTGGGGTGCCGGGGTGGCTCAGTCGTTGAAGCTTCCAACTTCGGCTCAGGCCATGATCTCGAGGTTCCTGGGTCCGAGCCCCCTATCGGGCTCTGTGCTGACAGCTCAGAACCTGGAGCCTGCTTCGGATTCTGTGTGTCTCTTTCTCTCTCTCTGCCCGTCCCCCACTTGTGCGCTTGCATATTCATTCTCTCTCTCTCTCTCTCTCTCTCTCAAAAAGTAAATAAACACTTAAAAAAAGACTTTAAAGTCTTCCCTGTGGTTGTAGTGAAGAATCCAGTATTGTGCTGTGAAGTGAGTGGTCAGTGACCAGCAGTTTGGGGCATTAGCCTTTGGCCTTTGCTTGTGAAGTTTTCTGAAGTAACTAACACCTTTCACATAACTGAAATAGGCTTTGCAACCAGCTTGTGGCCTGAAATATATTACGTGAAAATGCAGCTAGACCCTAGGAAGCATGTGTGAGAAACTGAGGAGAAGGCTCACTTTGTATATCTTAGCGATGTACATTCCTCCAGAAAATTGCCTGGTGATAGAATCTTAGCTTCCTTTCTTTCCTCCTAGGATAAAAATAAAAAATGGAAAATCCCTGACATTTTAAAAGTCAGTGACTTGAAAATAGCCATCAAAATTATAAATGCCTGTATCATTTGACCCAGCAAACACATCGAAGAATTTATTCAACAGTTATTTGCATATTACTTGGAGTGTTGCTTATGATAGTGAAATATTAGTAATATTCTAAGTATTGAGCAAGGCTTGGTTATTACACTGATAGTAGAATATTACACTGATATTGCATGATCTCTAAGATGTACAAACTTAAGAAAAACAGGAAATGGAAGAGTGTGTATTGTATGCTGCCATTTGTGATAGCTATTGGGGCAATAATATGTGCTGTATAATATGTACATTGTTTCTTACTTGGACATAAAATATTTCTGGAAAAGTGTTCAAAATACTGATAGCTTTAGGGCATATAGAGCCAGGGTAGAGGGTTGGAAGAAGATTCTTCACTGCATAAACTTTTGTATATACCTTTTGACTTTTTTTTTTTTTCTTTTTGGCTGTCAAATGATCCTTTATTGAAATATTTTCCTTTGTGGTCCTTAACTAGCTGGGCATTCCACTGAACCATTATTGGTGTTATCTGTGATATCATGAGGGTGGCAGCTGTCAACCTTGCAGACCACAGATTGGGGAGTCCCCAGGATCTCTTTCATGGTTCCAGAGAGTTCTCTGGCTAAAGATCAGTGCCGCATCTGTTGGGCAAGGTTGACAGTCTCATCAAAAGTGATATTTCTACTGTGCTTAATGTTTTTCTGCTTCTTTCTGTCTCTTGGCAGTTCCTGAAAGGCTTTGATAATCAGGGCAGAGGAAGAAGGTACCACTTCAGTCTGAGCCTGTCTGTTCTGAATGGTCATTTTCAGTGTAATCCTCAGACCCTTCCAATCTCTGGTTGCCTTGGCAATGTCATTACCAACGTTTTTTGGAGACAGAACCAGGGGCCAATTTTTGCAGCCAGGACAGACATGGCACTGACTTCCCCACCTGGGCACCTTAGGTATACAACTTTGATCTTGTTGGGGTCGAACTTAGGAGGCATCGTGGAGGTGGCCTATAACCCAGATTTGAGAGGACCAAAGAGAGTTGCACCTTCACCTCCTCTAAGGTGAAAGTCAAAAGTACCTTTTAAATTTTAAGCCGTGTGAATACATTACCCCATTTTAAAAACCAAATACATTTATTTTAAAAAGAGATGATATATGGTGATGGTGATGTGAACTTCCATGGACTCCCACCCAACAGCTATGGCTGTTAAAAAATATATATATATGTATCCAGTCAGTTTTGTCTCATAGAAATGCCTCAGAATTTCAGAATATCACTTCTGAATTTTTAGCTAAAGTCCTGCATTTTCCAGAATTTCGTACGAGTGGAATCATACAATACATAGCCTTTTTTGGTCTGGCTTCTTTTACTTGATTCATCCATTTTATGTGAACTAATAGCCTGTTCCTTTTTATCACTGAATAGTATTCCATTGTACGGATGCCCCACAGTTCGTACAGTTATCTGTTGAAGGACAACTTGGCTGCTTCCAGTTTCTTGGTGATTATGAATAAAGCTGCAGTAAATATTAGCATACAGATTTTTTTGTGTGAAACATAAGTTTTCAGTTCATTTGGGTAAGTACCTAGAAGTGGGACTGCTGAGTTTTTATGAGAAACTGTCAAACTGTCTTCCAAAGTGGTTCTACCATTTTGCATTCCCACCAGATTAGGTGTGTGTCAAGTTTCATCTTCCTGCATATGGATGTCCAGGGGTTCCAGAACACTTGTTGAAAAGTCTATCCGTTCTCCATTAATACTGCTTTTGCACCTGTGTCAGAAATGTGACTATGCTTGTGTGGGTCTATTTCTGGGCTCTCTATGCTGTTGCATTGATCTGTGTGTCCATTATTGTGCTATTGCCACACTGTCTTGATTACTGTTGCTTTTTGGTAAGTCTTAAAATTAGGTAACACGAGTACTCTTACTTTTTTCTTCTCTCCCAAAATTGTAGTGGTGAGAGAGGACATCCTCAAGTTGTTCCAATCTTGAAAACCATTCCATCTCTCACCATTAAGTATGATGTTAGCTGTATGTTTTTAAGATATATATACCCTATTGTGCTGAAAAGAGTTACCATAGCAGTCCTGATGCTGCTTGCTATCTTTAGCAGGCCTCACAAGATTGGCCCTTGCCTGGCGTCTTGAAAATTGGCTTTTCAATCATTTTGAAAATAAAATCTTACACTCAACCTTCATTTGTTACTTTCCCAGTGTTCTTCATTTCTTTATGCTAATCCAAGCTCCTACCTTAATCATAATTTTCTGCCTGAAGAATTTTTCCTTAATGTTTCTTTTGTGCCAGGTCTGCTGACAGTATATTCTTTGCTTTTGAGAGTCTTTCTTTGTTTCTTCACTTCTGAAGGACAGTTTTGTGGGATATGGAATTCTGGGTTGACAGTTCTTTTCCTTTGCAACGTATTACTCTACCGTTGCCTTGCTTGCATGGTTTCTGATAAATCGGCTGTAATTTTTGTCCTGTTTCTCCATGTGGTTAATGTGTCTTTTTTTCCTCTGGCTGCCTTCAGGCTCTTTGTCTTTGCCTAGATATGGCTTTTTAAAATTTCATCATATTTATCCTTCTTGGTGTTCCTCTGAGCTTCTTGTATCTGTGGATTGTTGTCTGTCACTGATTTTGGAGAGTTCTCAGTCATTATTTTTTCACATCATTCTTGTGTTCAATTTTCTCTTTTTTTTTTTATTCCTCTGGAATTCCAGTTTACAAGTATGTTATGCTGTTTGATATTTTCCCACAGTTCTTACATGCCATGTTCTAATTTTTCACTCTCTTGTCTCTCTTTATTTTAATTTTTATTGATCTGACCAATAAACTCGATCGTTATGCTCACAGATTCTTTCCTTGGCTGTGTCTAATCTCCTGTTGAGCATGTTGGGTTTTTTGTCCTTTTTTTGAGCATGTTGGGTTTTTTTTTTAACTTTTTTTTTTCTAGCATTTCGATTTCTTTCTTATCCTTTCTTTTTGCTGAAATTATTCATCTAGACTTGCATGTTGCCTACCGTGCAACTCTACCATTAGAGTCTTTAATATATTAATCATAATTCTTTTAAATTTCATTCCAGATAGTCCCAACATCTGTATTCATATTGAGTCTAAATTTGATGATTGCTTTGTCACTTGGAATATTTCCTTGCCTTTTACTATGCCTCATAATAAAAAGCTGAACATGGCTGAAAAGCTGTTGAAAGCTGTTGAAACTGAACATGGGCAGGAGTTACTGAGGTAAATATTTGATATGTTTGGAGAAGAACACAGGTGTCCTTCTGCTAGGCCTTTAGTGTGGAGATTTGAGTTAATCGAGTCAGGAGTTGGCTTGTATTTGATGTTTGTTTTTGGTAGGGCACCAGAGATTTCTGACTCCTCTAGTGATACCTTCTTTTTGACTCCAGCTTGGCTTTGGGGTTTTCCTTTGTGCTGTTTCCCAAGAGCTATCTCTCCTAGCCCTCCCAGTTGTATTCCACTGTTACTAACCACATAGCTGGTTTGGCAGGTGGTGGCGGGGGGGGGGGGGGGGGGAGGGGGGGGGGTTTATAGCAAAAAGGAAAACACCAAAACCAAGCTGGAGTCAAAACAACATGGTTAGTGAAAAATACATGAAAAATAAAAA
>NW_024420586.1:23785030-23791189 GCF_014898765.1 Herpailurus yagouaroundi
AGGGAGTTTTCTGATGACTGGATGAAACCTCAGACCTAGGCAGGTATTGGAACCTGGGTCTTGAGTATGTCCTTTACAAGAATTCCTGCTCGCCCTCCAGGGGTGAAGCTTCTTTTTCTTTTTCCTGTCTTCCTCTTCCCCAGCTGCAGTTGAGTGTCCTGAAGCCAAGGGTTTCAAGCCCTTCCCCCTACAGATTAAGCCTTTTGTTCTGAACTGGAGATAAAGGAAAGGGGTCTGGGTGGATTTCACAGTGGGTGTTGTTTTCCTCAGCCAACCGGCACCAGGATGGGAGCTTTGTCTGGGATTCCCCTGATTCTTTCTCTAAGAGCCTGGTGGGATTCCTGTAGGAAAAACTTGTAAGAGGATGGGAATTCCTCCGCCCCGTGTGGAACCCAGGAGCTTCATACTCTCATGACATCCCATACTCTGGCCTTCGGTAACTTGTTAGAATTTCTGGTTTAATCTTCCTACCAGTTTACATGCCCAGATCCTGTGTCTTCCTGCAGGCATCTGTCTCTTCAGATATCCGGATGGTAGTTTGCCCTGTACTCCATTCTTTGATAGGTCTGAGAAGAGTCATTGGTTTTTCAGTTTGTCTAGCTTCTTTCTCATAATGGTGAGAATGATGGTTTTCCAGGCCTTTACAAATCTGCTGAAACCTGAGTCCTAAAATGAGTTTTAATCTATATAAATGTCTAATGCAGTGCACGGCCCATAGAAACTCAGCACAGGTTAGTTTTTCCTTTCTTTTTCTCACCTCTTTGCATGTTGTGGTTTTATGGCTAGGGAACCAGGAATAATTGATTCTCGTTTGAGTTCTGCATGTGTTAGGCTTTAAGGGGGCGCCTGTGTGGCTCAGTTGGTTAAGCATCCGACTTCAGCTCAGGTCACCATTTCATGGTTTGTGGGTTCGAGCCCCACATCGGGCTCTGTGCTGACAGCGCAGAGCCCACTTGGGATCCTCCGTCTCCCTCTTTCTCAGCCCCTCCTCCATGAGCGCACTCTCTCAAAAATAAACAAACATTAAAAAAAAAAAGAAACCTCTACACCACTGGCAGTATGTTGTTACATGTTTGTCTTGCTCTCTTTCAGAATTCTGTATATGCCTTTGTAATTATCGAGAACATCGTTAGCGCTCAGAAATAATATGCCTCATTCAAAATTAGAGCTTGATTTAGTCTTCCCACAGTGTAGGTTTTGTTAGTAACCATGTGTTTGTCATTTTTATTCCCCACATTTCCGGGTGCAGTTCAGTTCAGCAGATATTTTAAGTGCCCACTGTGCTATGAGTGAGGCAGTAGGTGTTGAGTAGAATACAAGCGTGACCTGGTAAGTGGAGTGAGGGGTTCTCAAAGGCAATGGAAACCCTCTGGATGGAAGGATATTGCAACTTGGGAAATATCTCCATTTCAATCTAGACGGAGTTTTAAAAAATTTTAATTCTGTTCGTAGTTATACTAGAGATATACTAGAGATGCATTCTAGTAAAAATTGAAAAGCTGTAGAAAGAGCCATGGTTGTCCATGACATCCTTATAACATCCTCATTTTATCACATTGTCCTTCCCAGGGTTAATTTTGATTACTTATTTTTGTTTTACTATGCAAATTGCTGTGCCAGATGTCATGCCGTCTAATAACCTACTGAAATACGTGTATTTTTAAGGCACTAAGCACACAAATTCATTTAACCTTTAAGGAATGTTTATTTATTTAAAAAAATTTTTTTTCAACGTTTATTTTATTTTTGGGACAGAGAGAGACAGAGCATGAACGGGGGAGGGGCAGAGAGAGAGGGAGACACAGAATCGGAAACAGGCTCCAGGCTCCAAGCCATCAGCCCAGAGCCTGACGCGGGGCTCAAACTCACGGACCACGAGATCGTGACCTGGCTGAAGTCGGACGCTTAACCGACTGCGCCACCCAGGCGCCCCTAAGGAATGTTTATTTAAAGGGATAACTCATCATTCAGTTTGGACGTGTGACCTGATAATGGTTCTTTGCTTCACATTGTAGTGTAACTCTTAATTTTTAAATCTGAAAACTAGTGTTAGTGATAGGTAGAATGGTATTGTGAGTAAATGGAAAATACAGAAATTAGTATTGACCAAAAAGAAGATGGCCTCTTACCATTTTCTTTAATTATCATCCAGTAAATTGACTTTCAGGGGATATACATAGTCTTGTGGATTTTGATACATGTATAGATCAGTATAACCACCATCATAATCAAGGTACAAAACAGTTCCATCACCCCCCCAAAACTCCTTTGTGTTACCTCTTCAGTGACACTTTTCCTTCCCCAACTCTTGGCAACCACTGATCTGTGCTCCGTCACTAGTTTTATCACTTTGAGGATGTCATATAAAATGGAGCGAGGCTGAATGTAATCTTTTGAGTCTTGCATTTTTTTTTCACTCACCATAATGCTTTTGAGATTCATCCAAGTTGTGTATATTAATAGGTGTTCCTTTTTTATTGTTGAATAGCATTCCATTGTAGAAATGTACCACATTTGGGTTGTTACCAGTTTTGGGTAATTATAAGTAGAGCTGCCATAAGAATTTATGTGCAAGTGTTTATAGACACATTTGCATTTTTTAAGGCAAATACCTGAGCGTAAGATTGGTAGAATTATAGTAATGTTCATGGTGAAACTAGTTCGCTGGTGTTTTAACGCTAGAATGGATAGAGTAGTAGAGACTCAAGTTGTTTGAATTATGCTTACTTAGTCATGCAACCGTGAGTGAGTTTAACCTCTTTGTGCCCCAGTTTCCTCTTTTGTAAAATGAAGTTAATAATGATAACCACTGGGATTGTTGTGTGGAATTAAAGACTTCTTAAGGATACAATGCCGAGCAATGTCTGGCATACCAAATATTATTATTATTTCATGTTTAACTGAACCTTGTCAGAAACATTCATCTGTAATTAAAATAGGGAAATTAAGTAATCCATAAGTGTGATGTGTTTAGTAGGCAAGCCTCCGAAGCAATGCCGTCTCTAGGGGAAATTTTAGAAGTTATCTTTAGGGGAGGCCGGGTGGCTGAGTCGGTTGGGCATCCAGCTTCAGCTCAGGTCAGGATCTCGCGGTTTGTGAGTTCAAGCCCCACGTCGGGCTCTGTGCTGACAGCTCAGAGCCTGGAGCCTGCTTTGGATTCTGTGTCTCCTCCTCTCTCTGCCCCTCCCATGCTCACGCTCTGTCTCTCTCTGTCTCTCAATAATAAATAAACATTAAAAAAAAATTTTTTTTAAAGTTATCTTTAGTGGTGAAAAAGTTCAGGACCATACGTTTGGGAGTCCTATGTAATAGCCAAAGATTGGACTGCGTGCCCATTTTTGATGATTTTACTTGCCCTCTCAGCATTAAAGAATCACATTCACCAAAATTTAGTACATTGCTATACTTAATGAAGAAACTGCAAAAACTATCTCAAAATCAACCAACATTCATTTAGTGCTTGCTGTATACCAAGCCCCAGGATAGGCATTCCTCAAGGGTATAAACCTGAGTACCTCCCCACAAAATAAGAAATTTGGATAATCACTAAATGTTATTTTTGTACTTTTTAAAGGTAACTGTTGACACTGACGAGGCATGATTTCTTGGAGCCCCTATGATGTGAGCCGTCTGTGATTTCTCAGGTCCTATCTTAAAACACATCTTTTTACAGGAAACCTCCCCAGTTTTGAGGAGAGAATTGCAAAACTCAGCATGCCTGAGTAAATCTCTCCCTAGAGCACTGTGTCATTAGGAAATGCAACAGAGGCCCCTTTCTTGCATAACTGCTCTATAGTATGGTCTGGCTCAGTCTGAGAAAGCACCAAGGGCAAAGGGGATGTGTTTTCCCCTGGAGAACTCCCTGTCCTGTGAGGTACACACAAAGGCCTACCCATCCACCTACTATACAGTGAATGAAAGCCAGTGTGTGCAAAGAGGAACCTAAATATCCTTTCTTCTCTTGTCCGTTCAGTTGTTTTGTAATGTATTCACATGCCGCGGTCTGTCAACTGAGGACAATTCTTCACCTGCACTTTCAAGGGAGCTAACTGGGTGGAACGAGAAGTTTAGAGCACACACTCTAGGATGTCATCTCTAAACTTCCCTCACTGCCTCCCCTCCCCAAGTATCACCACCATCCAACACTCAGGTTTACCTGGAGCCTTTCCTCACAATTGGAGCCTCCTTCCCTCTTTGCCCTGCCAATCCTGCCTGGGCCATTTCTTGCATATTCTAGCCCAGCAAGAGACTCCCCCGCGCCTCAAAACCTGCTCCTTTGGACGCCATCCTTTACTCCATATTTCCTCATTAAATCATGTCTTGTCTTTTCACTTTGTCACCTGATGCCATGCTTCCTTATTCTGTGACCTATTTCGTATATACGTGACCTGAAAGTTGTACAACTAGACTGCTATTCCCAGAGTGTAAGAAACCCTCTAATTCTCCATATCCTGTCTCCCACAAATACCTGAAAGAGAATTGCTGCCTGCTATTTAATAAACAAACTAAATATCTGTTCTCATTTTGTGTTTAAAAATTACATGTAACATGTTCTAATGGCCACAGAAGTCCTGTGGACAGTGATAGTTTGGGAAACAAATATGTGTCTTGTGGACTGTCAAAAGAAAACTGGTGCTTTGCCACGCTGCCACTGTGAAAAGTGTGACTATATAGTCTGCCTGCGCAGAATATGACTCCATAGTATAGACTGCAGTGAAAACTGCAGGCAACCTTTTTCTGGTTCCATCATGGTTTCTGACCTTCCCCATAGTTCTTTTCCCATTTACATTGTTAAAGAGCACTAGAAATTTTTTTCAAATACAGACGAAGCATTGTTAACAGTTGTATTGTACTTGTCTCTCATGAAACTTGTATCTTATACAGGAGACTGGTGTGTGTGTGTGAGAGAGAGAGAGAGAGAGACAGACAGACAGACAGACAGACAGAGACAGACAGAGACAGACAGAGAGAGAGATGAGCCTGAATTTAGCTCTCTGGGATGACCAATTTAAATCCAGGATAAACAATTTTTATACCTCTAAATAAATCTGGAGGTAAAAGCTCCAGTTATGCCCTTTAACCCCTTGAGGAGAATCCATGCAGGCACTTGCCTTTAGGGAAACCATCTCTAGGCTGCTCTCTTGCCATGATCTCTATGCCACTATACTCCAGAGCCAGTTCCACTTCCTTCCAGACTGCTGTCCATGAAGATGCAGGTCCTAAAGGCCTCTTCCCTATACCACCATTCCCACTCCTGCCACGAGGCCGCCACTGACTCCTTGCTGCTCACTGCATGGTGGGTAGTGTCTGTATTCCCAAAAGCCTAGCAGTTAAGGTCTTCCACATCCAATCATAACCTTTCCCACCATCGTCACCTCTTAATTTTTCAAATCCTCGTCTCTACCCATTCCAGCCAAGTATGCGTTCACAAGACTCTAAACATACCATGAGTCATCCTGCCACTCCTGTGTGTACTGCCTTTGCCTGAAGTTCTCCACATTCCTCTGGGTTCGTTCCATCCTGTACATTCCTCAGGACCCACTCAGAAGCTTATCTTTTTCATCTCAGTGGTTCCTTCCATCTTTGAAGGTGCACAGGATTTAATGTGCTTAGCACTCATTTTCCCAAACGGGATGGTGTAATAGAATGGTTAATGGCCACAGGGTCCTTTCATTTCTGTATGTATGTATGTATGTATGTGACATTGCAGCCCCTCCCATCAAGGTAGAGTCCGGTTCTCTACTCCCTGAATCTGGGCTGTTCTTGTAACTTGCTTTGGCCAGTAAAATGCCACGTGAGTAGTTCTGTGTGACTTCTGAGCCTAGGTCTCAAGAAGTCTTGTAGCTTCCCCCTTGCTCCCTAGGGACCCTGAAGCAACCTTATGAAGAAGTCCAGCCAGCCTGCTGGAGGAAGAGATGACATGGCAAGAGAGGCCAGGCAGCAGCCACGCATCAGGCATGTAGGCAGACATGAGTCCCAGTCACGTCGCCAGATGACTGACCATATGAGGGACCCTAGGAAAGAGTCACAGAAGAACCACCTAGCTGATGCTACTGCAGATTGCTGACCCACAGCATTGTGCGCACATAAAATGGTTGTTATTGGGGCGCCTGGGTGGCGCAGTCGGTTAAGCGTCCGACTTCAGCCAGGTCACGATCT